>NC_141040.1:56557500-56755000 GCF_052040795.2 Danio rerio | reverse complement strand
TCTTTCAGTTTCTGCTGATGATCTGAATCAGGTGTGGTTGGTTAAAGAGATATGGAAAATGTGCAGAGCTGGTGGTCCTCCATGAACGTGGTTGAGAAACACTTAAGACAGACATAAGTGGGATTTAAAGGCATAGCTCACCCCAAAATTTAAATGAGCCCAAAATTTACTCTCCCTCAAGCCATCCTCAGTCTAAATGCTTCAGACAAACACAGGAGAAGTTTAAAATGTTATCCTGGCTCTTCATGCTGTATAAAGTGGTTTTGTTAGTGACTTTTATTTTGAATTAACAAATTACTTCATATTAAATATATAATCCGTATAAGTGATTCTCAACCACATTCCTGGAGGACCACCAGCACTGCAGGTTTTGGATATCTCCTTTATCATTACAGGTCTTTCAGTCTCTGTTAATGAGCTGATGATCTGAATCTGGTGTGTTTGGTTAAGGAGATACGGAGAATGTGCAGAGCTGGTGGTCCTTCAGGAACGTGGTTGAGAAACACTGAAATAAGACATAAGTGGGTTTTAAAGGGACAGTTCACTCTAATATTACAATTAGCCCATAATTTACTCCTCCGTTTGTTTGTTTTTTTGTTAGATGATCACAGTCGGAGTAGTTTTTAAATTGTACTCTGGCTCTTCATGCTGTATAAAGTTGTTGGTTAGGGACTTTTATTTTGAAGCTTTCAAAAACGCATCAATTTGTCGACAAACGAACCCATACTCTGTCTTATAAAGCAGATTTTGTTTTTGTTATAAAAATATTTCTAAGTTTTAAATGATAAACTGCAAACAATCACTTCATGTATATTATATTAAATATATATTCCGTATATCAGTGTTTCTCAACCATGTTCCTGGAGGACCACCAGCACTGCGTTTTTTTTGATGTCTCCTTTGTCTGTCACACCCATTCCAGGTCTTTCAGTCTTTGCTGATGATCTGAATCAGGTGTGTTTGGTTAAGGAGATATGGAGAATGTGCAGAGCTGGTGGTCCTCAAGGAATGTGGTTGAGAAACACTTAAAATAAGACATAAGTGGGATTTAAAGGCATAGTTCACCACAAAATTTAAATCAGGCCATAGTTTACTCTCCCTCAAGCCATCCTCAGTCTATATACTTCAGACAAACACAGTAGGAGGAGTTTAAAATGTTATCCTGGCTCTTCATGCTGTATAAAGTGGTTTTGTTAGTGACTTTTATTTTGAATTAATAAATTACTTCATATTAAATATATAATCCGTATAAGTGATTCTCAACCACGTTCCTGGAGGACCACCAGAATGTTTTGGATGTCTCTTCACTTTTGTCTGTCACACCATTACAGGTCTTTCAGTCTCTGCTGATGATCTGAATCAGGTGTGTTTGCTTAAAGAGACATGGTAAACGTGCAGAGCTGGTGGTCTACCAGGAACGTGGTTGAGAAACACTGAAATAAGACATAAGTGGGATTTAAAGGCATAGTTCATCACAAAACTTAAATCAGCCTATAATTTACTCTCTCTCAAGCCATCCTCTGCTTATACACTTCTTATTCATAAGTGTCAAGAGTTTTTAATGTTATCCTGCCTCTTCATACTGTATACAGTTGTTGGGTAGTGACTTTTATTTTGAAGCTTTCTAAAGCACATCAATTTATTGCCAAAATAACCCACACTCTGTGTTATAAAACAGATCTATGTGTTTTTGTAACACAAATATTCCTAATTTTTGAACTCTAAGCATTCGCTTCTTGTAGCATTCTAACGCAGTATATGACGGGTCGACGCGTGTGTGCAGCTTTATTAAGAGTGATACACTGTCTAACATTATACAGTAATGCCAAGCCGACCAGTTTACTTGTTGGGCGTCATCTTTAGGTGGTAAACAAACTGTGTGGGAAATGGTTCCTGACAGATGTGTCTATTCCTGGAGCTTGCATCTTACGTCGAGTCAGACGTTTCTAGTGCTATAAATAGGCGATTACATTTGTGAAAGAATGTCATTATCCAGACTATATAACCTTAATCATAGTGCATAGTGTGTGTGTTTAAATAAATAAATAAACATTTATACATTCAGTATAATTTAGATTCGATCATTTTATTTTATCTGACTTTCTTTAATAAATGTAATAACCTTGTCATAGAAATCTCTGACTTGATGCGAGACACATTCAAAGGAAAGGGAGTGACTGCAATTTATTTTTTAATAAATAATACAGCATATTTCCAAATCCAAATCCAATTCTAGTAGGTGGCAGTAATTTAAACCGCAAAACAATAATAAAACTACATAAATCAAGAAGAAAAAGAAGATTCAGGGGGTTTGGTATTGAGTTTATAATTTAATGATTAAAAAATTATAAATATTTATTTTATGAAAACACATGAATTGGTTTTATTAGACATAAATTAACCCCCTGGTGGGGTATGGGTTAGTTTGACCACAAACCTATGCACTAAATATGTACTTTTCAAAATAAAAGTCTATCAACACCACTATATATGCAGTATAATGGTGTTGTGACTTTTATTTTGAAAAGTGCATAGTCAGTGCATTAATTTGTGGTAAATAAAACCCAGGGAAAAGAAGAACCATAAAGAAGAAGATGAAGAGCCAAGATAAAATGTAAAACTACTCCGATTGTGTTGGTTTGACTCAAAACAGGCATTTAAACCCAACATGACTTGAGGGTGAGTAAATAACGTGGTGGTTTTCATATTAGGCTGAACTGACCCTTTAATTCAGGGGTGCCCAAATTCGGTTCTGGAGAGATGGTGTCCTGCATATTTTACCTCCAACCCCAATTAAACACACCAGAAGCAACTAATCAAGCTCTTACTAGGTAAACTAGAAACTTCCAGGCAGATGTGTGGACATACCTGCCAACACTCCTGTTTTTCCCGGGAGTCTCCCGTATTTCAGACCCATCTCCCGTATTGTTCTGCTTTTTGGTACAGACCCCTTGCGTATCAAACCCAACGCGCAACCATCTCCATACCCGCTCCCCGCTCTTCAGTTCAGCCACCCAATAACCCAAATGTTGGCAGGTATGCCTGTTGAAGGAAGTTGGAGCTAAACTATGCAGGACACCGGCCCTCCAGGACAGAGTTTGGACACCCCTGCTTTAACTGCAGCTTTATCTCTCCTGTAGGATGATTCAGTTCTTCTTCTGCTTGTTTCCAAGTTCTCGAGCTCTTTCTGACGCCGCCTCCACCGCGCCAATCGCAGCCGCTCTGAATCCTCCTTTCTCCAGCGCGTGGATGCCGTGAATGGTGGTTCCTCCAGGAGTGCAAACCTCGGCCTTCAGCTCCGCCGGCAGCTTCCCGGAGTCCCGCAGTAACACTCCAGCACCCTGAACACACACGCACAGACATCTACATGACATCTCTAGGACCAGTCATCCAGAAACATGGATTTTCCTACCACTGCTATGCTGATGATACCCAGCTATACCTCTCTTTTCATCCTGATGATCTCTCGGTTCCAGCTCGCATCTCAGCCTGCCTGTCAGACATTTCACACTGGATGAAAGATCATCATCTTCAGCTGAACCTCACGAAAACAGAAATGCTTGTAGTTTCTGCCAACCCGACTCTACACCATAACTTTTCAATCCAGATGGATGGGGCAACCATTACTGCATACAAAATGGTGAAAAGCCTTGGAGTAACGATTGATGAACAACTAAACTTCTCTGACCACATTTCTAGAACTGCTGATTCGCACTCTGATTCGCACTCTATAACATCAGAAAGGTCCGACCCTTCCTATCTGAACATGCAGCTCAACTCCTTGTTCAAGCTCTTGTTCTCTCCAGACTGGACTATTGCAACTCTCTACTAGCCGGGCTTCCAGCTAACTCTATCAAACCTCTTCAGCTGCTTCAGAACGTAGCAGCATGAGTGGTCTTCAATGAACCTAAAAGAGCACATGTCACTCCGCTGCTCATCCGTTTGCACTGGCTGCCAGTTGCTGCTCGCATCAAATTCAAAGCTCTGATGTTTGCCTACAAAGCGACTTCTGGCTTTGCTCCTTATCTGCTCTCACTTCTGCAGATGTATGTGTCCTCCAGAAACTTGCGTTCTGTGAATGAACAGAAAGTCCCAAAGAGGGAAGAAATCACTTTCCCGAACGCTCGCATTCAATCTGCCCAGTTGGTGGAATGAACTCCCTAACTGCATCAGAACGGCAGAGTCACTCGCTGTCTTCAAGAAACAACTAAAAACTCAACTATTTAGTCTCCACTACACTTCCTAATCTGCAATTGCCTCTCTGGCTCCACTACTAACTGTACTACAAAAAAAATTACTAATGTTTTGCGTCTTACACTTTACACACCTAAAACTTGTCTACAGCACTTATTCATTGTTGCTCTTAGTTGTGTAAATTGCTTCCTTGTCCTCATTTGTAAATCGATTTGGATAAAAGTGTCTGCTAAATGACTAAATGTAAATGTAAATTTGTGTTTTAAACTACACATGAAAATTACTTTAAAAATAAAAAAAAAATGTTTAAATGGAGCGACAGAATGTTTTTTAGAGAAAACAAAGTTGCAAAAATGACAGTTTTAAACTATTTTACCTCCAACAACGATTAACAAAAATTCTAACAAGCACATAAAAGGATAAATAAATAGAAAGAAAAAATAAATCACTTTTAAACTGCAGCCATAAGATATAAAAAAAATCAAATAAGTAAGTAAAAATGTAATTCTAGCAAATAACAGCAAATTATACTAAATAAAATGTTAAAATCTCCTGATGCATTTAGTTTTGCCTGCTTAAACTTCTCTGCTAAACCCGTCTGGCTATTAAATGCAGAAAATATAAAACACCCACCAGTATTGTCTGTGCTGCAATGCGTCGAGCCAGAGTGCTGGGCATCCCCATCTTAACAGCACCATCTGCCAGCGCCTCCGCGAACACATACACCTGTGAAAAACACACACAGCTGGAAAACCGCGACAAAAAAAAAAAAAAAAAAATCCCCCAATCCAGTCCCGAAACACTGAAAACTGATGAAACGACACCTGAAATCTCTGCATGTAGATGATCTCCGTAAATAAAAACACTTATACCATCAGAAAGTACTTTGTCATACTTTTGGCAGATGATTTATGTATCAAACTCGAACTAATATGGCATAAAACATAATCGGTGGCATTTGCAGGAGCGCAGACAGATGCTCAAGACAGTTCTGGAGGGAATAATAATATTAATTTTTTCCTTCTGGAGGAGATCACATCACTGTACTTCCCTAACATGATGTGCAAGACAATCGCAGCTTTTGCTAAATAGTAAAGGCAATTTATTTACTTATTGTTCAGCTCCACTTCACATTACAGCGAACAGCAGAGATGCGTCTTGCATGCTTTACAAATCTTTTGTTTCGAATCAGTTTTGAATCAATATTTATAGTTTATTTAGAGCTAGTGTAGTTAGATTACCGCTTCAGTATAGGTTGAAAATAGCTCTTAAGTTGAATATGAATGAATAGTCAATATACGAATGAATATTAGTTTATAATAGCTATTATACAACAGTTCTGTCTGGTTCTTGAATCTGATTGGCTGATAGCCGTGCTATATATTTTGCCAGTAACATCACACAAAGGCCTCTTCCCCCTTCACTGTGTATTACTCCGCCCAGATACAGCAAGCAACAAGCAGAGACTCTACAGTTTGACAAATTTTACTGTTGTTAGACAACAAAATGTACTTTTGAGGCTTTTCTTAGTGGAGATTGTAGTTGTTTAGATTGCAACTATGCAGTTTATATGAAAGAACAGTGGCTATTTTAAAATATTTACAATTTCTAAGAGAGCTTGTCGGCGGCCACAAGATGGTGCCAGAACCGCATAATAAGCCCTTGCTTAGTGTGTTTTCCTGAGCGCAAATAAAAAAGCTGAAAACGGAAGCCTCGTGGTTAAGGTGGACTGGATAGAGTCAATAAGAAGCTGCGAATAAGAAGCTGGATTCAGCCTCGTCCCTCCTTATCGCAAACACAACAGCAGTCTGGTAAGTTAGTGATTGCTCGTTTTTTTTTCGAGGTTAATTATTGTGATATTGTAACGGTCGCTTAATGTTTGATATGCATTGTGTATAAGTGTCCCCTTTAAGAGGACTATTCCTGTGGTTGTTTTACCTTTGAGATGTAAGCACGCATGTATGGGAGCTCAGTTCAGTTCATTTCGATAATGTAACATTTTATTTTGCGACGGATGTTTGAGTCTTTTTCTTTTCCTTTTGTCGTTGACTGTCATGTATGTAGTCGTGCTGAATATCTGGAGCTGTCCGCGATTCAAGTCATGCCGTGTGAAAGGAGTTGACTGAAAATAACATCAGCGATCACCTACAGCCAATGAGAGAGCAGCTTTCATTTATGTGTGTGTGTGTGTACCATTGGTACCTGCAGGTAAGCAGGAGGTTGGGGGAGAAGTTAAAAGCCCTCTTCGTTTTATTTGGACTCAAGAAATGGAGGAAAAACTAGTGGAGGTTTGGCAGGAGCACCGTGTCTGTTTGACGTTTCATACAGAAAGTTAAAAAAGAAAGTTGAGGTGACATTGCTGATTCCCTTCAAACCCAGGTGAGCAAATATGCACATTTTCTACCCCATTAAAGGCTTCTTTCATGTTTTTGGCTGTGAGACGTAGTTTGGACGAAGTTGTCTGTGATTCTTCCTATAGTAAAGTCATGCAATGTGAAATCCATCTTGCAGTGTGAACAAAGCAGCGACCAAACGCTAGCGCAGATAGTCATGCAGTGTGAACACATCTGTGACACGACTACTTTGAAAATCACGCAGTCTGAACTCGGCATAAGAGACACTGCCACACTGAGAGGCTCTTTTTATAAACAATTGTGTTGCCAATTGACCTATTAAGTGCAAAATTGACCCTCCAGCTGTTCCTAATATGTACATTTGACTTTTCTAGCCAGTTATTGCTATCTGTCGCAACCTTGAAAGCCTTGAAATCCAAAATGAGCCAACATTTGGCCTGAAATATTAAACATTTCTCACTTTCAACATTTGATATATTAGCTATATTCTATTGTAAATAAAATAAGATTATGAGATTTGTAAATTATTGCATTCCTTTCTTATTCACAATTTGTACAGAGTCCTTGATTTATTTTTATTTACTATTACTAACATCCTTTTAACTTTTTGTATCCACTCAATATAACCAAACATCCGTGATCGATTAAGTAGTGGAAAATCTTCTCTCGTTTACCCGTTTCGTTCCGTGCCCGTGAGACCAGTCAACAATCGTGCAGACAGTTTTTAGGACTTGTCCGTGTTTCTAAATCTCCTAAAATGTCCGGAATTCAACTTTTGCTTTCGCTTTCTAAAGCCCATATGCGTTTTTGCATTGCTTTTTTTAAAGACTACATTCGCCTGATTTCACAGCTGACAGCGCGCACAGCCGCAATACCAAGGGAAAAAGTAAATAACAGATTCATTAATCTAAATGACTCCGAAAAACTTTACTATGTACAGTTCTCAGAGAGGACGAAATGACATCTAAACTGGCTGCAAAACATGTACACCATTAGTAATGGTTAGCTAATCAATGCATGTGCCTTATTAAAAAATCTACTCATTTTAATCTGGCAATGGACCCTTCGCTAAGCCCCGCCCTCCTTAGTTACTGTTGCTATGCCTGTCAAGCTTTCATGCCTGGCACGGCTTGTTCAATGTGTGTGCGCCGGTTTCAGACATTGCCAGGGATATAATGTCATTTTTTGCGAACAGGTGAAATATCAGAGAAAAATTGTGCTTTTTCATAGTTCATTCATAGATAGAACAGCCAGAAAGGGGAAACTGATGGATTTGTGCTGAATATTAGCATCATTGACCCATAACAATGAACAGTAAGTCACCTATTACTGTCAGTATGTTTGTGTGCTCTTTACAAAGGACTGAAAAACAGCTTGGGGTAAAGTAAATTGATCGCAGCTGCTCAGTGATCATATCTCGGTTTTGTTCTGTTGATTTGTAATGTCAAATATTCGTAGCTTGATATAGATGGAAATATGAAGTTCAGTAAAGTTAGCAACAGATTTGCAGATTCAATAACTCGTGTCATTATGAACTATTCGCTATTAGTATGACTACATTACTAACGTTATGACGAAGGCTTAAACGGTGCATTACTCACAATATCAAGCAAAAAAAGGAATAAGACCGCTGTGAAACATGACCTGCTTTGTGTTTTTGTAGGAAACACAGTTTAGATCTGTTTAGGGTAAGAGGTGTGAGTTATTGCTGCCTTCTGACTGAATGTGTCTGGAATATCACAACAAAACCAACTTAGCTCCGCTCCTTTAGCGCCCCTCACACAGTTTGATCCACGCTGGCATTTCTCCTCTTGGGTTTTAGGTTTTGAAAAGGGAAAAAATTCCACCATCCCGTCCAAACTTTTAGGATACCGGTTATCAGATTTGCACAATCCATATGCACTCGCTCGAAAGCTTGACAGAGCCCCTGCACGTAGCTACAGTTGCTAAGCCACGATTGGTGGGTGGTGGTTTTTGGGCGTGGCTTAGGGAAGGGTCAATTATGATAAGTTTTTGAGAAATTTTCAGTTTTTATTAACTTTAGTCATTTATTTCTCATTTGCTGATTATTTTGATGATGTTAATATACTACATGGGCTATTTTATATACATATCTAAAATGCTTTGGCATTCAAGTTTGCTTTGAGCTTGAAAGAGAGAGAAAGAAGCAGATTTGACCTGTCAGTTGGTGCACACGTGGCTCCTGAAAAGCATAAATATATTTCTTTTTATTTCAGTCTTTTTAATTGCATTTATTAGTCACGCTTTCAACTTAAAGTATGTGATATGTTTGAAAAAGTCAACTCTAATGCACTCTTTGTCTGAGTTTTTGTTGCATTTGCACCATTTTGACCAGCAGGTGTCTCTAGCATGTGCTGTTTCAAAAGCTTTGCTTCTCCCATCACTACTTTTCAGTGTGTATTGGGGAGTCTTTTCTAACACAGAAAATCTACTCACGAATGCGACGCCGCTCCCACTCAAGCCCACGTGGGCGTCGATCCAGGACTCGGGTCCAAACTCCACCAACCCACAGGGGCCAAGAAGCGTCTTCAGGAGGGTCTCCTCCTGCTCTCCCGCATGGGAGCCGCAGGACAGGAGTAATGCACCCTCCAGGAGCATACAGGGAAGATTCGGCATTATACGGATTACATGTGTTCCAGCAGGCAACAGCTGGAAAACACAAGAGACACGGACAACAATGTAGTATAGTTATACTAGTTAAATATACCTTACAGTCTCGAGTTATTTGTTTATATTACCATAGTCGTTGTGTTACCATCGCAATTATAGAACAAAATACAGCCATACAATTACAGTTGCTGTGTTACCGTAGCAACTATAGAATAGAATACAGCCATACAACTATAGTCACTGTTACCGTAGCAACTATAAAATAGAACACAATCATATAATTATACTGGCTGTGTTACCGTAGCAACTATAGAACGGCACACAGCAATACAATTGTAGTCGCTGAGTTGCCTTAGCAACTATAGAACGGAATACAGCCATACAACTATAGTCGCTGTGTTGCCGTATCAACTATAGAATGGAACACAGCAATTCACTTTTAGTCGCTGTATTAACCTAGCAACTATAGAACGGAACACAGCCGTACAACTATAGTCGCTGAGTTGCCGTAGCAACTATAGAACGGAACACAGCCATACAACTATAGTCGCTGCGTTGCCGTATCAACTATAGAACGGAACACAGCAATACACTTTTAGTCGCTGTATTAACCTAGCAACTATAGAACGGAACACAGCCATACAACTATAGTCGCTGAGTTGCCGTAGCAACTATAGAACGGAATACAGCCATACAATTATAGTCGCTGTATTAACGTAGCAACTATAGAACGGAACACAGCAATTCAACTAGTTGCTGTGTTGCCGTAGCAACTATAGAACGGAATACAGCCATACAATTATAGTCGCTGTATTAACGTAGCAACTATAGAACGGAACACAACAATTCAACTAGTTGCTGTGTTACCGTAGCAACTACAGAACGGGACACAGCTGTACAACTACAGTCGCTGTGCTACCGGGGCAACTATAGAATAGAATATAGCCGTACTTCTATAGTCGCTGTGCTACTGTAGCAACTTTAAAATGGAATACAGCCATACATTTATGGTCACTGCGTTGCCGTAGCAAGTACAGAAGAGAACACAGCCATACAACTATAGTTGCTGTTACCATAGCAACTATAAAACAGAACACAGCCATACAACTATAGTCGCCGTGTTACCGTAGCAACTATAGAACAGAACACAGCCTTACAACTATAGTCGCTGTGCTACCGTAGCAACTATAAAAAGGAACACAGCCATACAATTATAGTCACTGTGTTGCCGTAGCAACTATAAAATAGAACACGGCCATACAACTATGGTCACTGTGTTACTGTAGCAACTATAGAACAGAATACAGCCATACAATTAGTTGCTGTTACAGTGGCAACCATAGAATAAAATACAATTAACAAACTGTGATAATGTGAGAAATGTTGAAGGTGTAAAATAATTTTGATTTCACTGTATGAATTCAAACAAAACAATAAAGTGTAAGGATAACTATCAATTTACATAAAACATAAAAAGTGAAAGTATGTAAATGGTCACCTCCTCGAGTGTTGCTATAGTGATTCCGGCAGCCATGGAAACGATGATGTGTTCCTTGGTGACTTCCTGTGAGATTTCTTTTAGGACTTGTGGAATGATGTGAGGTTTGACAGCCAGAAAGATCAAACGAGAGCCTCCAACAACCTCATGATTGGAATGAGTGACTGAAACACCTTTCTCCTGTAGGAGCATCAACACAAACCTGTTACAATACTGCAGAAATATGGATACAAGATCTCATAAACTACAAATGTTCTAAACTTTATCCATTTAAAAATGTCAGGTGTGCTTTTGTTTTCTAAACATTAAAATATCAAATATTTTTAATCTTTGTTGTTTGCTGTTTGTAAGTAAAGCCAAATGGAGTATTATTTGGTGTCATCACTTGTGCTACTTTTATATATACACAGTTGAAAGCAGAAGTTTACATACACTGTATAAAAAGGCACATCACCATTTAAAAAAGTCAGATGTTAATGTGACTAAAACTTTACTCTTTTAGGTAAGTGAGGATGATCACATGTGTTATGCTTAACAGCAGAATAATGAAATAGTTATTTGTTGAGAAATTGTTATACTTTTCTTGAAAGTCAAGTTTACATACAATAAGATTATTCTGCCTCTGAAAAAGCTCAGATGATGATGTCAAGGTTTTGGAAGTTTCTGATTGGCTAATTGACATTTTTTGAGTTATTTGGAGGCACAACTGTAGAATAGTATTGAAGGAAAAGCTCAAACACACTGCTTCCTTGTGTGACCACATGGGGAAATCAACAAGCCAGAATCAACAACAAAGCCAGATTACAATGTGCTAAATGACACTGGGAAAAAGACTAATGTCTGGAGACATGTCCTGTGCTCTGATGGAGCTAAGATTGAACTGTTTGGCCATAATGAGCAGTGTTAAATTTGGAGGACAAAGGGGAAAGCGCACAAGCAAAGGAACACCATCTTTAAGTTGTGGGACTGTTTTGCTGCAGGAGGGACTGGTCCACTTTACAGCATAGATGGCATCATGAAGAAACAACGTCATGTAGAAATACTGAAGCAACATCTCAAGGAGATTAAAACTTGGCCACTAATTGGTCTTCCAAACAGACCATGACCCTAAGCATACTTATAAACTTGTTAAAATGTGCTTTGAGGACAACAGAGTGAATGTTTTGGAGTGGCCATCACAAAGCCCTGATCTCAATCCTAAAGAAAATGTGTGAGCGGAGTTGAAAAAGCTTGTGCGAGCAAGACAGCCTACAAATCTGACTCAGTCACAGCAATTCTGTCAGGAGGAATGGGCCAAAATTCTTGCCAACTATTGTGAGAAGCTTGTGGAAGGAGACCCAAAACATTTGACCAAAGTTTTACAATTTAATAGCAAAGCTAAAAAATACCAAGGAAATGTGTGAAAACTTTTGACTGTCTAGAAATTAATACAAAATTCTCAAAAAAAGAATTCTCTAATTATTCTGGCATTTAGCAAATAATTTAGGTAATCCTGAAGCTAAAATAGTAAACGTTTAGTATGATTTACCATCAGACATTTTTTAAAATGCTTATATTGCTTTTTTAGAATGTCTGTAAACCTCAGATTTTAACCGTGTGTGTGTGTGTGTGTGTGTGTGTGTGTGTGTGTGTGTGTGTATATATATATATATATATATATATAGCTATTTTTAAAAAATTGTATTTATTCATTTTCGGCTTAGTCCCTTTATTAATCATGGGTCGCCACAGCGGAATGAACCACCAACTTATCCAGCATATGTTTATGCAGGGAATGCCCTTCCAGCCGCAACCCATCACTGGGAAACACACTCATTCATACACTACGGTCAATTCACCTGTACTGCATGTCTTTGGACTTGTGGGGGAAACCGTAGAACATTTTATTATATCAAAATATTTCTTTACATTTTTTTTTTGGAAAAGCGTAATTTAAATGTTCATAAGGTCTTACCTTAAAGCGAGGAAGGTTGTTCATGGATGGAGCACTAATAATTATATTACTTGGTGGAACCTTCCCTATAACATAAAAAATAAAAGCAATAAAATGTCAATAAAACCACACAAATCACACGTAAGGGTGTCACGATCCTCCAAATCCTCGATTCGATTACATTTTCGATTCTAAAGTCACGATTCGATTAGATTTTCGATTATGAATAATTAATTAATTAATGACCAATTAATTATTTGTAGCCTACCGTTTAAACTACCTGACCTGCATGGTCTTTGTTTTACCCATAAACAAATCATACAGTAAATGAATAAAGGCAAGTTACACACATAATTACACCTGTCAATCACTTTTTTCTCGTGAATAGGCAGTGATCTGTGTCGTTATAATGGCGTCAGTAAAAAAAGACACACAACCAACAGGAACCAGCCAACAGTATCTGAGGCGTGCGCTAAAATGACTAAGTACTTGTGTGAAAGTAAAAGATGGAAGCAGTCTTAACTAGGTTAATTAGGTTAACCAGGCAGGTTAGGGTAATTAGGCAAGTTATTGTATAACGATGGTTTGTTCTGGAGACAGTTTGAAAAATAATTAGCTTAAGGAACTAATAAATTTGACCTTAAAATGGTTCATAAAAAATTAAGAACTGCTTTAATTCTAGTCAAAATAAAACAAATAAGACTTTGTTCAGAGGAAAAAATATTATCAGACATACTATCAACATTTCCTTGCTCTGTTAAACATAATTTAGGACATATTTTAAAAAGAAAAAAACAACAAAGGGGGGCTAATAACTCTGACTTCCACTGTATATATATTTACAGTAATTTTTTTTATGTTTTTAAGAAAACTTATTCAGTTCATCAAGGCTACATTTATTAAATGTAAAAAATGTTAAATTGTTAAATATTTATCAAAAATTTAAATAACTGCTTTGTTATTGTATGTAATTTCAAATAAAATGATTACCCCAGACATTATTGCTTTTATTACTATTACCATTAATAAATATAATAATAATTAATATTAGTGATTTCTGAAGGATCATGTGACTGGAGTAATGAAGCTGAAATTTCATCTTTAAAATCACTGGAATAAATGAATAAATTAAATGATAAAGTACTTTTGAACAGTTATTTTATGCAACATTTCACAATTTGTATTTATGATGAAATAATTGCAGCCTTGGTGAGCAGAAGAAGCTTAGTTTAACATATTTAACAATCATACTGACCCCAAACTTTTGACCAGTTGTGTATAGAATATTTTATAAGCAAAAATGTGCCCTTTAATTTTAACAACTCACAGACATCGTCACCGAATATAAAGCAGAGGTCAGACTTTCTCATATATACAAAGCCTCATTTCAATTGTCAGGTTTTGTAAAAATCGATCTATTGAATTAATCAATCTATAAAAGAAACGTTGGCTAGAATTCTGCATTATAGGCTTAAATTATAGAGAGACATAGCAGATGAACTCAGATCAATGTAAATCTTTCTTTCGAGCTGTCAGTGCAGAAATGAACAAAACAACAGGCCTAATACAACATATTATACGATTAAAATATGGAAAAAAAAAAAAAAAAAAAATATATATATATATATATATATATATATATATATATATATATATATATATATATATAAGGTTCAAAAGCACGTAGGTTTGTTATAAATTAAACTACTGTTATATTTTTTTCCTACTGAATGTACTTGACATGATACTAGACACTTTATAAACAGAACTGTTGATATAATGCAGTTATTTAAGGTACTGTCAGGTATTTGTTGACCTGAGGCGATGATTCCCTGCGCGACGCCAAACGCCATGTTTCCCGCTCCGATGAATCCGATCTTAATCTGAAACACATCCTGAATTCACAACAGACATTTTATTTCACAATCATAATACTGGAGATGCTGCTGCTGACATCTGTTCACTAAACAACATTTAATCAGCAGGTTAATATAGTATATGGTCAACAAAACCTACTCACGGGTGAATCGCTGGTCTTGTCTGAAGCACCTGACAGACTCATGGTAAGTTTGATAAAGACGCAGCAGCAGCAGCTAAATTGTTAACTTGATCCCTGTTTAATTTGTAAACTCTTCTCACATGGATGGCATTTTCTTCAGGACTTACAGTACAGACTCGAAACTATAGCATGTACACTGCTGACATCTGCTGGACTGGAGCAAGATACAACACACAACGTCAACAATATATCCAGCAGATCAGTGTTGCTGTAATTCCTGATCCATGGAAAGAAGAATTAGACGAGGTAAGGAGTAAACTATATTTACTATTATATTAAATGCATATGTTGCATGTAATTTTGGTATATGATATATTATTAAAGTATTAAAATAAAGTAGGCTGCATAATTACTCACTGGAGATTTTAGATGTAATAAATTACAATAAATGACTCCAGCTTCAGTATAAACTTGTTAGTCAGTAGTCATTTTCTGTGTCAAGCTCTGATCTGTATTCTCCAGTCCAGAGCTTCACTGCCCAGTGTTTGCATTTTAATGTATACATTTATTTATTTATGTTAACATTTTAGTGATTTCTTGTTTACGTTTCTTGTTTGTTTACCCTTTAGTTTAATGATATACAGTGAGGTCAATAAGTATTTGATCATGCTGTGATTTTTTAAACATCTACAAAGAAATCATAGAGAGGTCTACATTTTCAGCAGAGGTGCATTTCCACTGTGAGAGACAGAATCAAACAATTAAAATTCAGAAAATTCGGGGGGGGGGGGGGGGGGATTTAATTTAATTATTTAATTTAATTAATTAATTTAATTTAATAGATTTACAAGCATGGACTATTCAATGCATTAAATTTTAAATACTGTAAAAAAATGTGTTCTTTTAATTTACATTTATGTATATGACACTTGCCTATTAAATATGAATATATATATATAAATGTTAAAATATGCATAAAATAACATCTTTCCTTGGTAAATTAGCATTTTTATAATGTTAAAAATAAAAGAGAAACATAAAGGCAGTGAAGAAATAAATGAACATCACTTTCTGGCTTCATAAAAGCTACATTCATTCATTCATTCTAATTCAGCTTAGTCCTTTATTTATCAGGGGTCACCACAGTGGAATGAACCGCCAACTATTCCAGCACACAGCGGATGCCCTTCCAGCTGCAACCCAGTACTGGAAAACACCCATAGACACTCATTCACACACACACTCATACACAACGGCCAATTTAGTTAATCAATTCCCCTATAGCGCAAAAAGAGTAGGACAGAACCCTGACGAACACCGCGAGAAACCATAGCAGTAAATGACTTATAGACCAATATAGGAGACTGATATAATGTTGACGACAGGAGAGATAAGAAGTAAACCAACATAAGAAATGCAAAGAAGCACCAAACGCAGCAGCAGTGTCAAACTCAATTCCTGGAGGGCCGATGCCCTGCACAGTTTAGTTCCAATCCTGCTCCAACACACTTACCTGTAGGTTTCAAACAAGCCTGAAGGACTCGATTAGTTTGATCAGGTGTGTTTGATTAGGGTTGGAACTAAACTGTGCAGAGCTGCGGCCCTTTTGGAACTGAGTTTGACACCTGTGTGCTAGAAAAACCCAAACACTAGACAAGTCATCAAATACACATGTAAGACAGACTTCTTTATTTCTGTGTATTTGGTGACATTAAGTACCTTAATGTCACTGTATTGTTTACAATTTTTTATTACATATGTATATTTCTTAGACCACATTTATGTGCAATGTATATACTGTAAATTTTCTAAATTTTCTTTTTTTCTTAAACTCTACTATTTTTTATATATATATTTTATATTAATGTTAAGCACCTTGGGTCTGAGAGTAACGCAATTTCGATTCTCTGTATGTCTTGTACATGTGGCTGAATTGACAATAAAGCTGACTTTGACTTGACTTTGACTAGTCGAGTTTTAAGCTATTATTTAGACATCATTTAGATTTTCACTGACAGCCTAAGTTTAGCCTTGTTTTTTTTTATTCATTCATTTTTCCTTTGGCTTAGTACCTTTTTTTTTATCAAGGGTGGCTACAGCGGAATGAACCGCCAACTATTCCAGCATGTGTTTTACACAGCGGATGTCCTTTCAGCCGCAACCCAGTACTGGGAACACCCATTCACACACGCGCTTATACACTACGGCCAGTTTAGTTCATCAGTTCCCCTATAGCGCATGTGTTTGGACTGTGGAGGAAACCAACACCAACATGAGAACATGCAAACTCCACACAGAAATGAGCCATGGCTCGAACCAGCGATCTTCTTACTGTGAGGCCACAGTGCTAACCACTGAGCCACCGTGTTGCCCCGGCCATAACAATAAATAAATCAACATGTACAGTGCATCTGGAAAGTATTGATGTCGCTTCACTTTCCACATTTGTTTATGTCACAGCCTTATTCCAAAACTGATTAAATTAATTGATTTCCTCAACATTCTACACACAATCCCCCATAATGACAATGTGAACAAAGAGTTTTTGAAATTGTTGCAAATTTATTAACAATAAAAAAGCTGTAAAATCACATTTCCCGTCTGACGCATTCGCGTGTGTATGAATGGAAGTCTATGGGAGGAAAAGCCCAGTGTGACCGCAGCTTTACACACATAAATCTATCATGAAGTCACTTCCTTGCAATACCAAAGCACTGACTGTCAAATTACAGCACCGTCCAACCAATTAGTTCAACACAGTCATCAGGTGTGCAAACGCTTGTTTGCTTAATTTTAGACACACCATTCAGGTGTTGACGCACTATAGCAGCAGGTGAGTTCATCGGCCTTCAAGCACAATGGAAAGAGTCAAAGAAAGAGTCAAATGACGAGGAGTACAAGGAGGAAGAGGAGGAGGAGTAGTAGGAAGGGGAGGAAGAGGAATCAACAGAGGAAGAGATGGAGGGCATGCTGGAGGTAGAGGAAAACCAAGACAAGAAGGTGCTCAAAGAGGACCGAATGTGACCAATGAGATCTGACACTGGTTGACCACACTGTCAACCACGGCCTGACGCTGAGGGAAGCTGGACTGAGAGTACAGCCAAATCTAAGCCGATACACAGTGCCAAGCAGCAATACAAGGATTGACTCATCACTCAAGATGTTTCTTTTCAAGGTGTCTTGCTAATGACAACATTACCTGCGATGTTGATGAAATTCTCTGACCACATGGTGAAGAGACATCTAGTTTTTTTTCTTTTTTGTAACAGAACAATACGTAAAATAGCCATTCACTTTTTTCTTTCAGCCAGCAGTAGGCAGACAGATGAAGCTATACAACAAATGCTGAATTACTCTGAACTACTGACAGCCATTATTTCCCCTTCAAAACACACAGTCATAATAAGCTTTGCAAAATTAAATGCATTCTTAAAATTATCACTTGATTAATTTAATAAGTGATTATAAATAACAAAGTAAATGAATCATCCTTGTCATCTTATAGCCAGAATGCACACACACTTCAGATTATTTTAAAAGCAATTTTATTTATTTTTTAATCGCTGCAAATGAACAAACTACTAGAATGATCCTACTAACTAAAATAATCCACAATTTAGCGATAAAGTAAAACATTCTTACTTTGAATTTAATATATTATGAATGTAAACCAAACATCATTATAAAAATAAACCCAAATAAACACCAAACACAGCACAAAGAGTGGTTTATATGAAAAAAACATAACAAGATCATGTTAAAGAGCCCCTATTATGCATCATTAAAGGTCATATTGTAGTTCTGGGGGTTTCCAACAACAGGCTAAAATGCATGCAAGGTCAAAAAACACTTTTAATATGCCTTATGTTATGCATTTATTTTTACCCAACTATCCTAAATGATTGGTTCAATGATCCGGTCAATATGTGAGCCCAATGCAGAAACTCATTAAAACATCCCAATTAAACACCAGCATATTGCTTTATTCTTAACTGTAACTCCGAGAAGTAATGATGACATACATTCAGTGTTAATCGACACTGCAACAAAAGTGTAACTACTAGACTTTTCCTGGGTCTGTGTTTCGATGATGACAAAACTGATAAGATCTGAAATCCCGGCCTGATCTCATGAGGAAACGTAACTATTTTACGTTTTGTTAGTTTAATGGCGAATTTATACAAAAATGTACGATTTTTAAAAGTGGCACCACCAAACCCCGCCCCTGAACTCAACATTAGTCATTAGGGTATGATGAGTTAATCGTACTAAATTGTACAAAGGATATCGTATGAATTCATACGAATTAGCCACTAAATAAAAGTTGGTGTTAAGTAGCATTGAATAACACAATGTGTTTGGCGCCATCTACTGGTGCTTTTCTAAACAGCTGCTGGTCAAATTTTCCAGCCTGCTGATCTCACAAGGAAACATAACTATTTCACACTTTGATGATTTAGTGGCTAATTTAGACAAATTCATAAAAGTTCAGTGGTTATGAAAATGTATGATTTTTAAAAGGAGGCGTGTCACCAAACCCCACCCCTAAACCCAACCTTTACTGGGAGATGAGAAAAGTATACTAAAATGAACGAATGGCATCACACGAATTCATACAAATTAGCCGCTAAATCAAAGTTAGTAATTAGAGATTAACATATTAAATAACAATGTGTTTGGCGCCATTTACTGGTGTTTTTTTAAAACAGCCGCTGGTCAGATTTTCCAGTCTGCTGATCTCATGAGGAAACTTAAGGACGGCACATTTTGTCTATTTAGTCGCTAATTCATATAAGTTTAGTCATACAAAAATGTAAAAAAAATTCAAAGGAGGGTAGCACCAAACTCCACCCCTAAACCCAACCATCATTGGGGGTGAGAAAATCATACTAAATTGTATAAATAGCATCATACAAATTTATACGAATCAGCCACTAAATCAAAGTTATGAATTGGTGGAGATAGCGTCTTATTTAACCATGTGTTTGGCGCCATCTACCAGTGTTTATTTAAACAGCTGCTGATCTATCTTTTCCCGTCTGCTGTTCTCACGAGGAAACGTAACTATTTCACATTTTGCCAGTTTAGAGACTAATTTGTACAAATTCATGTGTTCAGTAGTATGAAAATGTACGTTTTTTAAAAGGAGGTGTGGCACCAAACTAAACCCCTAAACCCAACAATCATTGGAGGATGAGCAAATCATACTAAATTGTATGAATGGGATTGTACAAATTCATTCGAATTAGCCACTAAATCAAGGTTATGAACTGGCAGGAGAGAACATCACGTGCTTGGCGCCATCTACTGGTGTTTTTTTAAACAGCCGCTGATCTATCGTTTGCAGCCAGCTGATGTCACGAGATAACTTTACCATTCATACTTATTTTACGTTTTGTCAGTTTAGTCACTAAATCATTAGAACTCCTATGTGTGAATATTATGAACTTCTATGTCCAATTTTTAAAAGAACTCGTGGCACCAAACCCCACCCCTAAACCCACCCATCATTGGGGCATAAGAAAATCATACTAAAATGAGCAAATGGCATCAAAATTCACATGAATTAGCCCCTAAATCAAATTTATGAATTGGCGTGAGATAACATTGTATAACACAATGTGTTTGGTGCCATCTACTGGTGTTTTTCTAAACAGCCGCCGGTCAGATTTTCCAGCCTGCTGATCTCACAAGGAAACATAACTATTTCACGTATTGTCAGTTTAGTGACTAATTTGTACGAATTTATACAAGTTCAGTAGTACGAAAATTAAATAAAAAATGTTAAAAAAGGGGCGTGGCACCAAACCCCATCCCTAAACCAAACTATTAATGGAGGATGATCAAATCATACTAAAATGTACAAATGAGATCGTACAAATTCATTCGAACTAGCCACTAAATCAAAATTATGAATTGGCAGGAGATAACATCATATTTAACCATGTGTTTGGCGCCATCTACTGGTATTTTTTTAAACAGCTACTGATCTATTCTTTCCAGCCTGCTGATCTTACGAGAGAACGTAACTATTTTACGTTTTGTCAGTTCAGTCACTAAATTGTATGAACTCCTACGTGTTCAGTGGTACAAAAATGTCCAATTTTTAAAAGAAATTGTGGCACCAAACCGCACCCCTAAACCCAACCGTCATTGGGGGATGAGAAAATCATACTAAAATGAACGAATGGCATCATACAATTTCATATGAATTAGTCACTAAATCAAAGTTATGAATTGGTGTGAGATCGCATTGTATAAAAACAAGCGTTTGGCGCCATCTACTGGTGTTTTTAAACAGCCACCGGTCAGACTTTCCAGCCTGCTGATCTCAAGAGGAAATGTATTGTCAGTTTAGTGACTAATTTGTACAAATTCAGTAGTACGAAAATTAAATATAATTAAATAAAAACAATGTAAAAAGGGGGCGTGGCACCAAACCCCATCCCTAAACTCAACTATCATTGGGGGAGGAAAAAACTCAAACTAAAATATAGGAATAAGACCATACGAATTCAAACCAATTAGCTACTAAACGAAAAGTTACGAATTGCCGTGACATGGTGTTGGAAACCTGAATGAACTCTTGAGTCGTGACTCTTTTTGTTTGTGAGATAATAGTTTTAAACACTGTGCACTTTCAGATTTAAACCTCAGCTGGATGTTTTCATTCACTTAGAGCTGTGCTACACACTGCATAGAAGCTCATTTCCCCATAATAGGGGCTCTTTAACATCGAGTTATTTCATGTACCAAAATTAAGGCCTTTTCAAACAGTTTGATCAGTCATTGCTTCATTTCTAGCACTGAACAGTAGTTAAACTCTCCAGAGCTAATGAGGATCTTCATGTACGGGCGGTTTCATAATTGGCTGCGAACCAATCACACGTCTCCTTGACGGCTGGAAAAAAGAAAGAAGCAGTTATGAAAAAATCTTGCTTTATTGACTGCAGTCACTATTACATTTCTTCAGTGTGTGTGTGTGTGTGTGTGTGTGTGTAAATGATCACCTTCTTTGAATGGAGTGAACTTGAAGTCTGGCAGGTATCTGCGCAGTTTGCCGTTATTAGCGGTTTTCTTGATCTGTCCGTCTGATTTACTGGTGTCATACTGAGAGCGCTTAGTTAAGGGTTATTAAACACTCTTCCCGGTGTCACTTCATGAAGGAGGAAAATCATCATCAAAACAACTTTTATGATGCACATCGTCAGTGTTGGGTACGTTATTTCAAACATAATTAATTACTAATTACATCATTAAAAGTAAAGATGAAAAGAAGCTGAATTAGTTGATTCAATACTCCTTAAAAGCTTATTGCATAGATAAATTAAAACTCTTTTAAACCTTTAACTTTGAGTCAAATGTTATCTTTCTTTTATTCCTTCAGCTTCGTCCTTTATTTATCAGGGGTCACCACAGCGGAAAGAACTATCCATCGCCATTCAGAGTGTCAGGCAGTTACAAAGTCGCTGCTATTGTGAATATCGCTCTGTCTGACTTTACTGGGTTGGTTTCGTTCCCTCAGCTGAACAGATACAGTGGATAGACTGAACATGGACACTGAGAAGCTAAATAACTAAAAAACATATATTCCTCTGAAATTATTTATACACAACTGTTGGATTTAATTACAGAATTAAAGCCAAATATATAAGTAACTGTGATTAATTTACCTACAAATGAAAAGTAATCCCTTAATTTTTTCAGTGGAAAAGTAATTTGATTACAGTAACTGGTAACTTTGTAACTAATGATTCCCATTATTTGTTATGGTGCATCCTGGACATTCTGCTAAATATCTTATTTTGTCAGCTGTAAAAGTAACTGCTGCTGCTTGTGTTGAAAGGATACAATCACTTCACCTTTGAACCCAAAACCTTCAACGATTGCGTCCACAGCATCCTTCACGGTCAGCTCCTCCTCCTCACTGACTGTACAGAGAAACAAAGAGAAACACCAATATTGACATCAGAAAGAAAAGTCGCAGCAGCAAACTTAAACAATCAGCTTACCTCCAGAGAGAAAACATACAGATAGTTAACTTTACGCTAGATTTAAAAGCAGATGGTGCTCTAGGCTAGTTTTTAAAAACAGACGTCAAGCTAGGAGGCTAGCTTTTAACAACAGATGGCGCTCTATGCTAGTTTTTAACAACAGACGGTGCTCTAGACTAGTTTTTAAATAGTAAAAGGCACTCTAGGCTAGTTTTAACAGCAGACGGCGCTCTAGGCTAGTTTTAACAGCAGACGGCGCTATAGGGTAGTTTTTAACAGCAGACGGTGCTCTAGGCTAGTTTTTTAACCACACCAGATGGCGCTCTAGGCTAGTTTTAACAGCAGACGGTGCTATAGGCTAGTTTTAACAGCAGACGGCGCTCTAGGCTAGTTTTAACAGCAGACGGCGCTATAGGGTAGTTTTTAACAGCAGACGGTGCTCTAGGCTAGTTTTTTAACCACACCAGATGGCGCTCTAGGCTAGTTTTAACAGCAGACGGTGCTCTAGGCTAGTTTTTTAACCACACCAGATGGCGCTCTAGGCTAGTTTTAACAGCAGACGGTGCTCTAGGCTAGTTTTTTAACCACACCAGATGGCGCTCTAGGCTAGTTTTAACAGCAGATGGTAGTCTAGGCTAGTGTTTACAGCAGATGGCGCTCTGGGCTAGTTTTTACCAGCAAACGGTGCTCTAGGCTAGTTTTATAACAGCAGATGGCGCTCTGGGCTAGTTTTTACCAGCAGACGGTGCTCAAGGCTAGTTTTATAACAGCAGATGGCGCTATAGGCTGGTTTTTAACAGCATATGGAACTCTATGCGAGTTTTTAACACCAGATGGCGCTCTAGGCTAGTTTTTAACAGCAGATGATGCTCTACACTAGTTTTTAACACCAGATGGCGCTCTAGGCTAGTTTTTAAAAGCAGGTGCGCTCAAGGCTAGTTTTTAACAGCAGACGGTGCTCTAGGCTAGTTTTTCAACCACACCAGATGTCACTCTAGGCTAGTTTTTTTTTTACAGAAGATGGCGCTCTAGGCTACTTTTAAAAGCAGATGGTACTCTAGGCTAGTTTTTACAGCAGATGGCGCTCTAGGTTAGTTTTTACCATCAGACGGTGCTCTAGGCTAGTTTTATAACAGCAGATGGCGCTCTAGGCTGGTTTTTAACAGCAGATGGTACTCTGGGCTAATTTCAAGTCATACACTCACGAGGAAGAGCGATTGTGTTTTCGGCTGTATGTTAGCCTTAATTTTTATTTTGGCAATGGATTCAAGCAGAGTATGGGTGTTTGTAAAGCAAACAGCGCCATCTGCTGTTAAAAACTACACTCAGAATGGATTGAAGAGAGAACAGCGATGCATTTTGAAAATCTCAGAAACAATGCAGTTTCTTGACTAAATCTTTTTGCCACAGCTCTAAAAAAGGGAAATCACCAGTCAATTTCTTAAAAAACTAAAAGCCTTTTAAATCCCAAAAGCAACCAATATTTTTTATATTAATGGCCTAAGCCATATCATTTCACTGAGCACCATAAAAGTCCACTATACAAAAACAATCCTGCACATTCACCTCAAAAACCTTCATTTGTTTTCAACTGAAGAAACAAATGAACATCTTTCAAGACAAGAGGGTAAACAATCAGGACACGTTCATTCTGGAAGAGAATTAATACTTTATACACTGTTTATTACCTGAAACAATGATGGGCTCCACCTCATCATAATTCCTCAGAACCCACACAAACAGACGAGCCAGATCCAGAGAATAGATGAACTGCCGCAGGGCGCGACCGGAACCCCAGACCACCAGAGGTTTACCTTCCTCTATAAACACACACACACACACACACACACACACACACACACACACACACACACACACACACACACACACACACACACACACACACACACACACACACACACACACACACACACACACACACACACACACACACACATTTATCACATAACCATGCAGAATGCTCTGAATGTGGATGTGTCTCAATCAGCTCAATTGTTCACTAGTCAGTGCACTGATCAGGACATTTTAAGTGTAAGCAAAGTACTCTTATGTCAAAAGGAAAAACAAGACTACTTTTCTTACCACAATGGCAGATTATTTAGCTCGTTTTAATGAAAAACTCACTTAATTTTGATTCATTATTTCTTAAAACAAGACATTATGTTTTGCTTGTCTAGAAAATGCTTCTTGATATATGATATTTATAGATATTTAGACAAGAAACAAGAAAAGCATGCTTTGCAGTGTGATCCAGACTTTCATAAACAGAAAGCTGAATGACGCGACCTTTGACTGCTACTTCAGAGTGTGAATGATTATCCAAGTTAAAATGTGTCTCACTCTTAGCTAGGTATGTCTTGTGGATCAACCCTGGCATCACGTGACCGTCCTCGATGTTGAAATTATCATGGGCTCCAAACATGTTAGTCGGGATGACGGCTGTGTATTTCCTGCCATACTGCTGATACAACGCTCTGAAACACACAGGAGACAAACACACACAGCATGTTAAATTAAATTAAAGCGTCTTCAGATGTAATAATCATCACTGCACTTAAAATGGCACAGCTAGACAGGTAAACCAACAGCGTATGACAATATCATGCAGCCCTAGACTGTGATAAAGTCATTCAGTGACAAATGATACGAGGTATAAGATCTTATATACGTAATAAAACATACGCTTGCAAATGTATATCGAAATACCGGAAATGGGTTAAAAAATTATATCACCTATATTAAAAAAAATCTATCGTGATACATATTGATATTGAATTATAGTCCAGCCCTACATAAATGCATCTATTTTCCTTCAAAAATGATGTTTTATATGTAAATATATATAGGCGACACAGTGGCGCAGTAGGTAGTGTTGGCGTGGGTTTCCTCCAGGTGCTCTGGTTTCCCCCAGAAATCCAGAGACATGTGATACAGGTGAATTGGGTATGCTAAAATTGACCGTAGTGTATAGTGTGTATGGGTGTTTCCCAGTGATGGAAGGGCATCCGCTGCGTGAAAACATTTGCTGGATAAGTTAGCGGTTCATTCTGCTGTGGCGACCCCAGATAAATAAAGGGACTAAGCCAAACAACAACAGCACAACATTTCAAAGCAAATGTTTAATGTGGCTTCCCTTAAATTGTCTTGAGATTTCATGAAATAACGTGCTATGAAATACCAGGCGTCTTTTAGCTTATTCTTTAGCCTTAGAGTGTCTTATCTTTCCTTTTTTGTCCAGGTGATCCCATACAGCCTCTATAATGTTCAGGTTTGGACACTGTGGAGGCCATTTCACTACAGTCTGTGTTTCATCAGCAGTTTTCTTTCCCCAAATAGGATTTCACTGCAATTAGTGGATCATTACCATGCTGAAAATTAAAACCACTGAAGTCCTTTCCAGAGGAAATGGCATGATGGATTAAAACCAAGTGTGCCGCAAGCCTGTGTTTGAGTGAAGGTCTCGGCCGTTAGATCGCCCCTTGGGGGCTGGCTGCAGTACAAGTCATAAAGCCCGCCTCCTCCGTGTTAATGAAGGAGACTTGAGCCCAAATAAAAAAAATGTATTACACTTGCAATAAAATGTCCTGAAAGATGGTTCTGGTGGATTAAGGCACTGGTTATTGTGCTGAAATAGGTGCAGATCTTCATTTTTGTAAACAGTTTGTTTTTAGCAGTAATTTAATGCTGGGCGTGTCATCGTGATTGACAGCTGTGATTGACAGTTTCTCAAAGCAGACCGTCTGAGCTTCGGCAGGAGACTGAAGTGTTATTATTCGATTTCTGTGTTATTTTACCATGACAAAATGAGTTCAGCAGTAAACTACAGTTTCTGACATACATGATCCTGGTGGAACACTGTTTATTCGCTAAGTTCAGGGCTTTTTTCGGGCTTTATTAGTTTGCTGATACACGCCTAACCACCCAGATGGCAAAATACACTCGGACCAGTTTCGGCTAGATTCTCGCCTGCCGGAGACTTACCCCTCAGAGCTCAGACTGACTACCTCTGCTGGACCTACTCCGGATGCCTGGACTCACTGCCCGATTCCAGCCCGAGTCAATTGAGCCAGATGCGGCGGCCGAGCGAGCCGGAATCAGCCCGCGACGCCGCGAGTAGGTTATGCGCTGCGGCCTGGAGCTGGCGCGATTGAATATATAAAACCCTCATATTTGTTAACGTTATTACATCCATTTGTGTTGATATGACAGCAAACGCATGCTGAGAAGTTCGGGGGGCGTGGTTGATTTTACATAAAGCGTTTGATTGGAAGCTCGACTCCGCTCATTTTCGCGGCTCCTCCTCTGGCTCCATCAGACAGTCCTTCTGCGCATGTCAAGGCTCCAATTTCAGCAGTCTTTTGCGACAGTTTGTGCCCGTCAAGCAGGCGTTTTGCCCTCAAGGCGCTTAATGGGAAAAGGGGCTGTCGCGTCGTCCATATTTTTTACAGTCATTGATTAAAACCTATCTGTGCTTTCCAACATTTGCAACTTCATCAAATCAATATTGTTAGCAGCACTGGTAGAAATGCAGCTCAAACTAGCATCTCTCTCCACCATTGTCTTTCACAAGTGTTAAACAATTAAACCAGAACACTTCAAACTCTAACCTGCTGATCTACTGGGATTTTCATGCACAACCATCTCTAGGGTTTACAGAGAATGGTCTGACAAAGAGGAAATATCCAGTGAGCGGCAGTTCTGTGGGCGCAAATGCCTTGTTGATGCCAGAGGTCAGAGGAGAATGGCCAGACTGGTTCCAGCTGATATAAAGGCAACAGTAAGTCAAATAAGCACTCGTTACAACCGAGCTCTGCAGAAGAGCATCTCTGAACACACAACACGTCCAACCTTGAGGCGGATGGGCTACAGCAGCAGAAGAGCACACCGGGTGCCACTCCTGTCAGCTAAGAACAGGAAACTGAGGCTACAATTCACACAGACTCACCAAAACTGGACAATAGAAGATTGGAGAAACGTTGCCTGCTCTGTTGAGTCTCCATTTCTGCTGACACATTCGGATGCTCGGGTCAGAATTTGGCCTCAACAACATGAAAGCATGGATCCATCCTGCCTTGTATCAGTGGTTCAGGCTGGTGGTGGTGGTGTAATGGTGTGGGGGAGATTTTCTTTGGGTTCATTAGTACCAATTGAGCATCAACGCCACAGCCTACCTGAGTATTGTTGCTGACCATGTCCATCCCTTTATGAGCACAGTGTCTCCATCTTCTGATGGCTACTTCCAGCAGGATAACGCACCATGTCATAAAGCTCAATCATCTCAGACTGGTTTCTTGAACATGACAATGAGTTCACTGTACTCAAATGGCCTCCACAGCCACCAGAGCTCAATCCAATAGAGCAGCTTTGGGATGTGGTGGAACGGGAGGTTGGCATAATGGATGTGCAGCCGACAAATCTGCAGCAACTGTGTGATGCTATCATGTCAATAAGGATTTATTGCCCATATGTCAGCTACCCATAAACAGAAAGCTTAAAGCTGAACTGAGATCAGTGTATATGCGCAGTGTGTACGTGGCAGAACTAACAGTAATGGGAAACCCAAACCTGTATATCCAGAGTCACGCTCGAGTGCGTCTACATAACAAACATCACGCCACGCCCCAATACTGACACTACACACAAAAAACCAAGACGCCAGTAAAGGCAGGTTTCATTTTCCCCAAACAAAACAGAGCTTTGCAACACTTTTAGGTTTTGAAATGCTATACGGATGTTAATTTCTGAGCTACACCCAGAACGGCTCAACACAAGTGAACTTTTACGTTAAAAGAGACAAACTGACCTGTTGTGCACGTCAATCATGCGCTTAGCGTAGGCATAACCGTAATTAGAGTCATGAGGAGCGCCATCATGCATCTGGTGAGAGAGAGAGAGAGAGAGAGACAGAGGAATTTAAGCAGCTTAATTTAACCTTTGTGTATTGTTCAGATTGACTTCCCATTGGTTATGTTGGGGGCTGTTTTTGCCCCATTGACTTCTATTATAATGCAAAGTTATGACAGCACATATACATGCATTCTTGAGTGTTGCTGGTTTTCCCTGTTTGGAAAAGGTAAAATGTGTTATTATTACTGTTGATCATCAGTTGTCAGCATTAACCCTTTAGATCGGCCTGTGCTGAAGAGTTTCTGGCTTTTATATGGAGTTCAGTGGAGTAAAAGAGCGGATTATAGTGTGTGTGTGTGTGTGTGTGCAGAAATACACTTACTGTGTTTACTGTCACTATATTCTCCAAATAACTCAATATAAAAGCTAGAAACTAAGCTCTTTTTTTTTTTTGCACTGCAACCGATGATTAACAGCAAAAATGACTCATTGTCCCTTTTCCAAACAGCAACAATCCAGAATGTATGATTATATGCTGTCATGGCTTTGCAACCATAAATGTTATTATAAAGGAGGTCAATGGGGCAGAAACAGCACCAAAATAACCAAAGGGGCGTCAATTTGCTCAGAGTATATTGAGTGTTTAAACATTTTCAAAGCATTTTCCTAAAATATGTGTCGTAGAAAGATTTGTCAGCAAAATCATTTAATTTGCTGAAACACAGAGAAGGTTGTGGCCAAATTAAGAGTCAAAATCCCCCAGAATTGATTGGAACATCCCAAACAACAGTGTTAAAACAACCTATGCTTCATTGAGAAAAGACTGTAACACTTTACCTAGAGGGGTGTTCATAAGACCTTTAAAATCATGACATGACACTTGAATAAATGTGATGCGAGACTTTATGTATGCTTATGACAACTGTTATTAAGTGTTAATAACATGCTAATTCATACTACATGCTAATGCTAATTCATACTAGAATCATGCTAACAACATGCTAATTTATGCTAGAAACATGCTAACAACATGCTAATTTATGCTAGAAACATGCTAACAACATGCTATTCCATGTTAGAAACACGTTAATAACATGCTAATTCATACTACATGCTAATGCTAATTCATACTAGAATCATGCTAACAACATGCTAGAAACATGTTAACAACATGCTATTCAATGTTAGAAACATGCTAACAACATGCTAATTCATAATAGAATCATGCAAACAACATGCTAATTCATGCTGGAAACATGTTAACAACATGCTAAGTCATGTTAGAATCATGCTAACAACCTGCTGTTTCATGTTGGAATCATGTTAACAACATGCTAATCAATGTTAGAAATATGCTAATAACATGCTAATTCATGCTAGTTATATGCTAATTCATACTAAAATTATGTCAACAACATGCTAATTTGTGTTAGTAACATACTAAATCATGTTAGAATCATGCTTACAACATTCTAATTGATCCTATAATAATTCTAGTTACACGCTAATTCATGCTAGAGACATGCTAATAACATGCTAATTCATTTTAGAAACATGACAACATGCTTATTCATTAATTCATATTTGAATAATGTTAACAACATGCTACAAACTACAGTCCTAGCATGCTACATGCTACAAACATGCTAGGACAATGCTAATTCCTGATAGAAACATCAGATTATAGTTTGTGTGTGTGCAGAAATACACTTACTGTGTTTACTGTCACTATATACTCCAAATAACTCAATATAAAAGCTAGAAACTAAGATTTTTTTGCACTGCAACTGATAATCAACAGCAAAAATGACTCATTGTCCCTCCTCCCAACAGGGAAACCCAGCAACAATCCAGAATGTATGATTATATGCTGTCATGGCTTTGCAAACATAAATGTGATTATAAAGGAGGTCAATGGGGCAAAAACAGCACCAAAATAACCAAAGGGGCGTCAATTTGCTCAGAGTATATTGAGTGTTTGAACATTTTCAAAGCATTTTCCTAAAATATGTGTCGTAGAAAGATTTGTCAGCAAAATCATTTAATTTGCTGAAACACAGAGAAGGTTGTGGCCAAATTAAGAGTCAAAATCCCCCCAGAATTGATTGGAACATCCCAAACAACAGTGTTAATACAACCTATGCTTCATTGAGAAAAGACTGTAACACTTTACCTAAAGGGGTGTTCATAAGACCTTTAAAATCATGACATGACACTTGAATAAATGTGATGCGAGACTTTATGTATGCTTATGACAACTGTTATTGAGTGTCATTCGCTTAGTTATGACATTTTAAATGCAAACAGGACACTGTTAATGATAACTTGATATAAGCAAATGAAGAGTTCAGATGCAAAACCCTGTAAATCCATCACATCTCTTTTCTTGTAAATGAGCATTTTCTATCAGGCTCCTCTCATCAGGTTCAGTAGTTTCATTTTATATGTAATGATCAGGTTATTAGCAGGTAAATGAAATACCTTTTTTTTTTCATCATGTCACTTTAGACTATTCTTTCGTTTTTAACAAGGGAGATTTTCTTTTGCGTCAAAACCAGCTAAATCCACATCTGCTTTTTATGCAAAAACCTCTAAATCCACCTATCGGGACAAGACAGAGTAATTAGCTGAAAAAGGATGCCATTAGAAATTATTTTACCAAACATTAAACACCTAAAATTAAAAATAGATTAATCTGTCAAGTAAGTGGCGGTTCATTCTGCTGTGGTAAACCAGGGACAAAGCAGAAGGAAAATGAAAGAATGAAATCTGTCAGGTGCACTAACCAATAACATTATAAATGACATTAATTAAATCTGAACAATCTGTTGGCATTTTTTATATTTGGGATGTGGATGCAAGTAGAGCGATGTAAACAGTGTAAACATTGTAAACTAAGCTTGTTAGATTAAAATAATGTAGTCTAAAACATTGTGAAACATCAATATCTGTGCATTGTCCATTAATATAAAAAGCTTATCAGACGAGTAGGTAATATGAAGTAATATAAATCAGGGGTTCTCAAACTTTTCAGCCCGGGACCCCCAAAATAACAATGCCAATGACTCGCGACCTCCACTATTTTCGTAAGTGGTTTTAATCATACAAACGTTGCACACAACACTCACACAAACCAATCAGCCTATATAAACACAAGCATATTGACAACACAAAAAAAGCAACAGTCCCATATCATTTTTATTATGATTATTTTATATTAACCTCATCTAATTAGACTGGTGGGCACAATATTTAAGTTGCATCCCAAGTCTTTTCTTGGTTTAATTTTGGAGACTGCCACTTACACATCATACTCCATGTTTAGTGTCCTGTTTGTATTTTAAATGTACGTGAGTGCTGTAACGGTGTCAGAAAGTTTAGCTAGTGCTGTAAAATCTGGTGCACTGACGCTATTGCTTTGTCATTAATCTAATGTTGCAACCAATGTAAACAACAACAACAACAACAAACCAAAGGCTGATGGCTTTTTGTTTGGATACTGTATTTTTAATGTAACTATTTTTTATCTTCTGTAGGTTATGGATTAACAATGGTAATCATAAAAGTTTATTCAAATTTATTAGATTTTTGTAAATCACCAAGCGACCCCCTCTCATTGTCCCGCGACCCCCGCTTTGAGAACCACTGATATAAATGATGTAGAGTTCTATATATTATATTTATCTGTTAAAAAATGGCTTACATTAGCAAATAAAACGCAAGGTAGGCCTACTGGGCAAAAAGGGGACGTCTCTCAGACAATTTATAGAAGCTGCCATTCATTCATTCTCACCATACTCAGTCTTTGTCTCTTGTTTGTCCTCATAGCATCCACATGGGATAAAAGAAAAGAATCTTAACTTCGTCTTTCGTGAAATGGAGTTGCTGTTTAATGTAGCTATAGTAAATCGGACTCATTCAAAGTAGCGTCGCTGCTCAAAAACACGTTATGAATGCACGCTACACTTCTGACTGTACAGTGTGTTTTCTTTTTCTTATAATGCAGAGAGTTTCGCGGTTATGGACGTTTTCATTTGCCATTCACTGACAGTCGAACAGCCTCATCCAGTTCATCAGACTCCATCTTTTAAAATCGGAAGTGAATCATAATGAAGCCTCATAAAGCTGCTATATTGAACACATATGATTCAATTCGCACCTTCTGATTGGTTCTCGGGATATAGCGGCTTTTGCTGTCAAAGGCAAGTGGCGTTTAGTGGCTTTTGCCAACAAACTGTTATTTCTAAATGTGCTGACGCTGAGATGTGGATGATTTGAAGCAAAAATATTTGTTGATGGTGTGCTACGTGCCCAAAACATTCACTCAGTGTCATTTTCTCATTGTTGGCGGAAGTGGCGTTTAGCGGCTTTTACATCTGAACTCTTTAAATACATCACAACCTGTTTTTGTCTTAGTTATGACAACTTGACATGACCAACACAACAAAACTTGTCATAAATCTGTCATTAACATGGTTGTCATGAGGCTATTATATTTCTACACATTTTTTGGAAACATTTTTAGATAAAATTTACATTTTACATGAGAGAGACAGAGAGAGAGAGAGAGAGAGAGATGTTGATTGTTAAACGTACCGTTTATTCTGATTTATTATTATTGCTTTTCTTTTTTGTTTTATTATTATTCATTTCTTCATTTTCTTCTCGGCTTTGTCCCTTTATTCATTAACTTTTCCAGCATATGTTTTACACAGTGGATACCCTTTCTGCTGCAACAAATCACTGGGAAACGCCCAGACACACATACACACATTTATACACTACGGACAATTTAGCCTACCCAATTACCCTATAGCTCATGTGTTTGGACTTGTGGGGGAAACCGGAGCACCTGGAGGAAACCCACGCCAACACGGAGAGAACATGCAAACTCCACACAGAAACACCAACTGACCCAGCCGAGGCTCGAACCAGCGACCTTCTTGCTGTGAGGCGATCGTGCTACCCACTGTGCCACCGTGATACCTATTTTATTTATTTATTTATTTATTTGTATTTTTGCTATTATTATTAATACTATACTACTATTTACTGTGTTTACTATGTTTTATATATATATATATATATATATATATATATATATATATATATATATATATATATATATATATATATATATATATACAGTTAAAGTCAGAATTATTAGCCCCCCGTTTATTTTTTATAATATAATAATATAATAATAATAATAGTTTAATAACTCATCTCTTATAACTGATTTATTTTCTCTTTGTCATGATGACAGTAAATAAAATTAGACTAGGTATTCTTCAAGACACTTCTATACAGCTTAAAGTGACATTTAAAGGCTTAACTAATGTAATAAGGCAAGTTATTGTATAATGATGGTTTGTTCTGTAGACTATCAGAAAACAAATATAGCTTAAAGGGGCTAATAATATTGTCCTTAAAATGGTGTTTAAAAAATAAAATCTGCTTTTATTCTAGCCGAAATAAAACAAATAAAACTTTCTCCAGAAGAAAAAATATTTTCAGACATACTGTGAACATTTCTAGCTTTAACATCTTTCAGGAAATATTTAAAAACAAAATATAATTTAAAGGGGGGCTAATAATTCTAACTTTAACCGTGTATATATATATATATATATATATATATATATATATATATATATATATATATATATATATATGCATGTTCTTTTAATGTAAACTTTATGAATGCTTTGACAATACATTTGTAACATTTGTCATGACAATAAAGCAATTACTGAATTAAATTTATTATTAAATTATTGAGAGAGAGAGAGAGAGAGAGAGAGAGAGAGAGTCAATAGACAGATAGATAATAATGTTTTTTTCCTCCTACTTCCGTGTAATCATGTCTAGACAGGACGTGTCAAGTTTCTGAACATCAAATTTAGTTTTTTATTCACTCTGAGCAACATGTCTATTTGTGTGTGTGTGTGTGTGTGTGTGTTTCCTTATATTGTGTTCAGCAAGGGTAAGGTACTTCACAAAATTAATCAGTTACTGATTACGTTAAGAGGCGGCACAATGGCTCAGTGGTCGAGCAAAAAGGTCGCTGGTTCGAGTCCCGACTGGGTCAGTTGGCGTTTCTGTGTGGAGTTTGCATGTTCTCCCTGTATTGGCGTGGGTTTCCTCTGAGTGCTCCGGTTTCCCCCACAGTCCAAACAACACATGCGCTATAGGGGAACTGATGAACTAAATTGGCCGTAGTGTATGAGTGTGTGTGAATGTGAGAGTGTAAGGGTGTTTCTCAGTACTGGGTTGCAGCTGGAAGGGCATCCGCTGTGTAAAACATAAGCTGGAATAATTGGCAGTTCATTCCACTGTGGCGACCCCAGTTTAATAAAGGAACTAAGCTGAAGGAAATAAATGGATGAGAAAGAAAATATTCCTTTTTCAAACTGTACTGTACATAAATCATATAAACATTTTCATATTAGTCCATATTATTGCTGAAATGAATTAGGAAGTTGTTAAATATAAACTTACACACATTCACACAAGTAAATAAATAGATTCAATGGAGGGCTAAAAGTCTGCAGACTCCCTGTGGGCCTAATAATAAGTAACAAAGTAAATTAGTTAAATTACTTAAAATTAATTAATTAATTTACTTATTTAAATGACCTAAAAATGAAATGAAGTCCCGTACTCTATTTCTTAAGCATACAATGTATAAATTACAGCAACTACTTTGTGACTAATTACACCCAACACTGGTGGAGACCAAATGTCCCCACAAGTATCACAATGCCAGTACATTTGGACCTTGTGGGGACATTTTACGGCTAATAAATCTCACAGAATGTTAAAAATGCAGATAGTTTCATGTGATGCTTTGGTTTATGGGAAAAGGAAGAGAATATACAGTCTGTACAGTAAATACAAGACACAGATAGCGGTACAGGTGTGTGCGTGTGTGTTTACCATAGTCTCGTCTATAGGGTATTTGGTTTTATCTGGAAAAACGCAGGTGGACAGACAGGACACCACCTTCACCACTCCAAACTCATGAGACATGTTCAGTACATTGTCATTGATGTGCACATTATTCCTCTGAAAACAAACAAAGAAACACATTTCTAAACATAAGAGCTGATTTATTTTCTATTTGCCATGATGACAGTACATGATATTAGACTAGATATTCTTCAAGACACTAGTATTCAGCGTAAAGTGGCATTTAAAGGCTTCACTAGGGTAATTAGGGTAAAGTTCGGGTAATTAGGCAAGTCATTGTATAACAGTGGTTTGTTCTGGAGACAATCTAAAACTAATATTGCTTGAGGGGGCTAATAATATTGACCTTAAAATGGTTTTAAAACAATTAAAAATTCCAGCTGAAATAAAACAAATCAGACTTTCTTGAGAAGAAAAAATATTATAGGAAATACAGTGAAAAATTCCTGAATCTGTTCAACATCATCTGGGATATACTTGGAAGATAAATTCAGAGGAGGGGGAATAATTTTGACTTGTACACATGTTATATAATTACCCAGAAGTCCAGGTTCTGTCTCATATTCCTGTAGAGTCCGCCGACCATCGCAGCTAAATGAATGACGTGTGTGGGACGATGCTTCTCAAACGCGGCTCTCGTCTGTTCAGCGCTCCTACAGAAACAGTGGAAATATTGGTGGAAAAATCTTATATTTGAGCATTAAAGGCACACATAAGTATGCGTTGTCTCACACCATCTCTAAATGTTTCATTCAGCTTTTCTTTCCACAACTTTAAGGGATACGGATGTCAGCTATATCAGGCGTTTGTTATTGTAGCTTATAAAAGACAAAGCGCGCAGTACGGTGCATGTGGTGAGCGACTCACTTCATCAACACACACAATCGCCTTTATCTAATTTGCTTAAACTAAGCATTCTACAGTATAGCTATATTTTACAAGCAAGGATTCTGACACACCAACATGCAGCAGACGCTTTACATAAGTTAAATGTGTGAGAAACACGTCAAACTTATGAAATGTGAGGGCTCCTGGAATTAACTTGTCTTTGACAGCTTGTGACATCATCTGGCACTTTCAGTAAGCATGTTTACATGGACACCAGTACTCTGATTTTAATACGATTAAGACAACACTCTGATCAAGAGTCGACCACGTAAACAGTGATGTTTGATTATCTTAAAGGACCACAGACACAAACTGCGGAGGAAACATTTACAGGTTGGTCACACAATGACGTTGAGGGATCTGTGTGCTATAACATGTAACTGGGAATCATGAATGTAACATTCAAAAAGCAGCTCATGTAAACACCTGAAGCATATCATTAATAATAATAAACTTTATTTGTATAGCACTTTTCCAACATACATGCAACTCAAAGTGCCTCACAAACAACAACAAAAAAGCATTAAAACAGACCACATAAACTTATCACATATTTTCAAATAAAAGCATTCATATTAGGGCTGTAACGATACACCAAACCCACGATTCAGTTCGTATCACGATTTTTGACCCACGATTCGATTCGTATCACGATTTTTTTTTTTTTCGTGTGGGGTGGGAAAAAAAAGATTTTTAAAACTATTTTTTATTAAATAACATTTGAAAAATCTTTATAAACTAAACATCAAAGAACAATATTAACTATGCAAATTATTAACAATATAAATAGCCATATCTAAAATAAATAAATAGCCAAAGCTATATCACTTCTGTTTTCTTTGTAACAAAATACTGTTGAAAAACCAAACAGAACTGAACTCCATTGTGTAGATGGTTCAAGCATGTTGAAAATTATTTTTCAATCAAGTTCTCTTACATAGAAAAAGTAAATTAAATCGCTACTAGGGATGCTCATTTCGTTAATTTTGCTAAACGACAACCGCCGCTTATTAATCGGTTATTAACGGTGAACTGGTCAGATTACTATTAATTTTATATTAAACAAATTGACGTGTCTATTTTGTGTCTGACACATTAAATATTGCATTTTAAAATACTGATTTATTTTTATATATTAATAGCGGAACAGAACAACAGAGCATCTTCACGCACCTGCAGTGTTTTGCACAGAAGAGCAGAATAATCTAAATAAAATGAATAAAATAAATAGGACTGCCCTAAATTATTTTCACTTAAATAATGAATTTATTTTACAAAACGAAAATACTGACTGATTCTTTTTAATAACCGGCATAGGCTTTTTTTTCCCAATCATATGTTTTTTCTTCCGTCAAATAAAAATAGCTAACTTCCTCAAATTGCCCGCTCCACGGAATATATGCATTTATTTAATGCCCCGCTGTTATTATTATAATCACAAAACCTTTTACATTTTAATAGAAATCATTATTTTAAAGAATATGTCCTGATATAGCCTTTGGTTTCCTCTCTCTCCCTCGCGGTTCAAGTGCGCGCGCTGCGTGATGAAAAGACAGCAACAACGCGCGCATATGTAGACTTTTTGTAAAAAGTTTTGTTGTTTAAATATGATACTGCATTAATCTGAGTACATGCTTTAAGCTGTAGAATAAAAAGTAAAGCCTATTTGTTGCGTTTATTATATATAGATAAAATGCGTACACCCTACAAACTTGTGTATTCATACGCAATTTTAAAAAGATGCGTCTTAACACGCTTTTTAAAAACATGAATACTTGGAGATTCTTTCACTTCAAGAGGGAGACAGTTCCAAATTTTTGGAGCATAATGGCTAAAAGAAGTGCCGCCAGATCGCATCCGATTTACAGGATAAAATTCTAAAAGTCCAGCACTAGAAGAGCGTAGCAAACGGTTTGGATAATATTTTGTTAAACAGTCAGAAATGTAGGAAGGTGTCATGTTGTGAAGTGCTTTATAAACTAATAAAAGAATCTTAAAATCTATTATTTGGTGCACGGGTAACCAGTGTAATTCTATTAATACTGGTGTGATGTGCTCTCGTTTCTTCAATTTCATTAAAACTCTGGCTGCTGCATTTTGTATCAATTGCAACTTCATTGTAGAACCCTTAGGTAGACCAGTATAAATAGCATTGCAATAATCAAGCCGAGAGAAAATAAAAGCATGTATTAATTTCTTAGCATCATCAAAAGATAGAAAAGAACGAATTTTGCAATATTTCTTAATTGATAAAAACATGTTTTTTTAACGTGATTGATTTGAGATTTAAAAGTGAGATCACAATCGAAAATAACACCCAGGTTCTTTAATTCTTTCTTGGATTGTAAACCTAGAGAACACAATTCTGCTTCAACCCTCTCTCGCTCAGGTGTTTTGCCCACAATAAGAGTTTCTGTTTTATCTTTATTCAACTTTAAAAAAATTGCAGTCATCCATTGTACAATATTGGACATGCAGTTGGACAAATTTTCCATTGTCGTATTTAGATTAAGGCAAATCATTAGACCCCTGATGTCCATGTAAAAGTAGTCACAAGCCCCAAACCCAGACAAAAGGTGTTCCCCGATTTTGATGACAGCCTTTCCACAGGTTAGTACTAAGCTAATGTAATGTTAATAGCATGATGCAAATCTTGCATTCATGCTAACAAACAAATGATCATAATAAATATATTAATGCAATTTAAATACATAAAATATGAATTGATGTTTACTTTAAACGTATTATAAATATATATTTATATTGTTTAATTATAATGATTAAAATATATATATTTTTTGCCAAAAAGTATTGGTTCAGGCACCGTTTTGGTACTGGTACCATTTTAAAAGTATCGATTTAGCACTGGTATCGAAATAAACCCAAACGACACCCGACCCTACTCATCAGTGAACAGCGCCAGAGCATTAGAGCCAATCGCAGCTCTTTGTGTTGAGCACATAACCAATCAAAGGGGTGTAAGAACTTGACAAGGCTCAGAAAGCGAGCAGGATAATATTTACATTTGTTTATTTGCAGTAAATGCTCATGTTATTCTGTGTTTTTAAAGGGACAGTTCATATATCTGACTGCTTGGATTAAATGGCAAAATTGTATTACAAATAATACATAACCATATTTATATTTTTAAATACAAGAACTGTTGTGCTCATTTATTCATTCATTTTCTGCCGCTTTTCCAGGGCCAGGTCGCGGGGGCCGCAGTCATCCACACTTCGTCCCGCTCTTCCGGGGGGATCCCGAGGCGTTCCCAGGCCAGCCGAGAGACATAGTCCCTCCAGCGTGTCCTGGGTTTTCCCCGAGGCCGCCTCCTGGTGGGACATGCCTGGAACACCTCCCTAGGTAGGCGTCCAGGAGGCATCCGAAACAGATGCCCGAGCCACCTCAGCTGACTTCTCTCGATGTGGAGCAGCAGCGGCTCTACTCCGAGCTCCTCCCAGGGGGCAGAGCTCCTCACCCTATCCATAAGAGTGCGCCCTGCAACTCTTCGAAGGAAACTCATTTCGGCCGCTTGTATCCGAGATCTTGTCCTTTCGGTCATGATCCAAAGCTCATGACCAAAGGTGAGAGAAGAAACGTAGATTAACCGGTAAATCGAGAGCTTTTCCTTTCGGCTCAGCTCCTTCTTTACCACAACGGACCGGTACATCGACTGCATTACTGCTTCCACTGCACCAATCCGCCTGTCAATCTCACGCTCCATCCTTCCCTCACTGGTAAACAAAACCCCGAGATACTTGAACTCCTCCACCTGGGGTAAGGACTTTCCTCCAACCTGGAGATGACAAACCACCTTCTTCCGGTGGAGCACCATGGCCTCGGACTTGGAGATGCTGATTCTCATCCCAGCCATGACACACTCGGCAGCAAACCGCCCCAGTGCATGCTGAAGGTCCATGTTGGATGAAGCCAACAGAACAACATCGTCTGCGTATAACAGATGAAATCCTGTGGTCCCCAAACCGGACCCCCTCCAGCCCAAGGCTGCGCCTTGAAATTCTGTCCATAAAAATGATGAACAGACTTGGTGACAAAGGGCAGCCCTGCCGGAATCCAACATGCACTGGAAACAAGTCTGACTTATTGCCGGCAATGCGAACCAGACTCCTACTCTGTTCATACAGGGACGAGACGACCCTCAACAGAGTGCCTCTGACCCCATACTCCCCGAGCACCCTCCACAGAATGCCACCAGGGACACGGTCGAATGCCTTCTCCAAGTCCACAAAACACATGTGGACTGGTTGGGCATACTCCCATGAACCCTTGAGCACCCTGGTGAGGGTATAGAGCTGCTCCAGTGTTGTGCTGTGAAGTAAAATATAATTGTGTATGGAAAGCATCGTCAATGCACCATGATGCACTGAGATATCGAATTGAACCAAATCGATAACATGATAATCGTAACCGAACCGTGAGACCAGTGTAGGCTCACACCTCTTACATCCATAGTCATTTTTCTATTCTTTTATGGAAGTCAATGGGTTCCAGCAACCAGCATTCTTCAAAATATCTATTTTGGTTTGCAACACAAGAAATTCATAAATGTTAAAAAGCACACAGGGGATGCTGAACCATCCCTTCAACAACCTACTAAACAGCAGCTATTTCTAATCTTCTGAGTAAATCAATATTCTATTAATAATATACAGCTGAAGTCAGAATTATTAGCCCCCCTGAATTATTAACCCCCTGTTTATTTTTTCCCCAATTTCTGTTTAACGGAGAGCAGATTTCCTCAACACATTTCTAAATATAATAGTTTTGATAACTCATCTCTAATAACTGATTTATTTTATCTTTGTCATGATGACAGTAAATAATATTAGACTAGATATTCTTCAAGACACTTCTATACAGCTTAAAGTGACATTTAAAGGCTTCACTAGGGTAATTAGGCAGGTTAGGGTAATTAGGCAAGTTATTGTATAATGATGATTTGTTCTGTAGACTTTTGAGAATAAAAAAATAGCTTAAAGGTGCTAATAATATTAACCTTAAAATGGTGTTTAAAAAATTGAAAACTGCTTTTATTCTAGGCGAAATAAAACAAATAAGACTTTCCTCAGAAGAAAAAATATTATCAGACATACTGTGAAGATTTCCTGAATCGGCTCAACATCCTTTGGGAAATATTTAAAAAAAGAAAAAACATTCAAAGGGGGGGTGAATAATCCTGACTTCAACTGTACATACGGCTGCACTAAAATGTTAACCTTATCAGCTCAGTCAGTCGAGTGACGGTTATGGATATTGCATGTGTATTTTCTAAACGGTGCATGACTGTTATATATGTGATGCATGGTTGATTTTTGTGTAGAATGTGTGTGTGACGTCTTTACTTACACAAGATTGGCCTCTTTGGATGACAGGAATATCCATTCTTCTCCTTCTCTTCCTTCTCCCTCTTTCACCACTCGCTCTATCGCTCGGCCCACCAGCCCACTGCCACCGGTCACCAGCACACGCATCGGCCCGTCCGCCTGACACACACACAGACAGAAAAAAAAATAAAAAAATCGGCTTTCAGGACACTTCAGGGGGTAACTTTCTTTAAGAGTCGGGGGGTGAACACTTTTGAACAGAATGAAGAGGTGTGGGTTGTTGCGGTGACGTTTACTGTCACACATGACTATAAATATGGTGGCTAGATCTCACTTAAACTTCTTCTTCCGTCTTTTAATGTCCATCTCCTTTTAAACCATTCAATCTACAGCCTTCAAACTTTCGTCAGACCTTCAGACTGATCTGACTCCTGTTGCTATATCTTTTCTGACTGATCCGACTTTTGGTTTTCTAAAAAAATTACCCGGAAATTTCCGAAAAGTCCCATAGACTTAACATTGGGTCACACTTTGTGAGCTCATAACTCTGCATCAGACTGTCCTACAGACTAGAGTCAGGCCTCATTTAACCCAGACGAGCCAGCAGCCAACCACTGATGACCTTTAGACTTACTAGCCACTCTCTAGCAACCAATTTCAGCACCCTAGCAACTGTTCCAGACAGTGACTAGCTGTTCTAAAACTTATGATGCTAAAAATGCTAACAATTCGAACATGCTACTGACATGCTAATCTTGCTAGTAACATACGAACACATGCTCATTTATGCTAACAACATGATTATTCATGCTAGAAACATGCTAACAAAATGCTAATCCATGTTAGAATCATATTAATAGCATGCTAATTCAAGCTAGAATCATGTTAACAACATGCTAATTCATGCTATAAACATGCTAACAACATGCTAATTTATGTTGGAACAATGTTAATAACAGGCTAATCAATGTTAAAAACATGCTAACAACATGTTAATCAATGTTAGAAACATGCTGATAACATGCTAGGAAAATGCTAGTTCATGATAGAAACATGATAATGTGTGTTGGAATTATGCTAACAACAAGCTAATCATTGTTAGAAACATGCCAATAACATGGTAATTTGTGCTAGAATCATGTTAGTTACATTTTAATTCATGCTAGAATCATGCTAACACCATGCTAATTTGTGTCGGAAACATGCTAGAAACATGCCAATTCATGTTGGAATCATGCAAACAACATGCTAATCCATGCTAATAATGTGCTAATTTGTTAGAATCATGCTAATTTGTGCTAATTCATGCTAGAATCATGTTAATTTGTGCTAATTAATGTTAGTAACATGCCAACAATGTGCTAATTTATGCTAGAAGCATGTTAGTTACATGCTTATTCATGCTGGAAACATGCTAATTTATGTTGGAACAATTTTAATAACATGGTAATCAATGTTAGAAACATGCTAGCAACATGCTAATCAATGTTAGAAACATGCTGATAACATGCTAATCAATGTTAGAAACATGCTAATAACATGCTAGGAAAATGCTAATTCATGATAGAAACATGATAATTTGAGTTGGAATCATGCTAACAACAAGCTAATCATTGTTAGAAACATGCCAATAACATGGTATTTTGTGCTAGAATCATGTTAGTTACATGCTAATTCATGTTGGAATCATGCGAACAACATGCTAATAACGTGCTAATTTGTTAGAATCAAGCTAATTCATGCTAGCATCATGCTAATACATGCTAGTATCATGCTAATGCATGCTACAGTCATGCTAGTTTTGTGCTATTACCAACCTCAGACACAGGGATCAACTTTAAATCTGTTTACTGACTTGCTTCAGTCTTTAAAGTGGTCACGTTGTTGACTGCAGGGATCTTAAACATTCTTTTAGCCAACTTGATGCTTTTTCAAACTAAATAAACTACTTCAACAGGATTTCTCAAGCCACCATAAAGTTTGTCCTCAAACTTTAACTAGTTACTATTGTTATCATTTAAAATGCAGTAAATGGTGAAACATTTCACTGAGTTTTTGGTTTGTCGCTTTACATTTCTGTGTCCATTTATCATAATGTCACTTTTTTATATCATATTTTCTTTACATAATATCAATTTGAATAGATTTGACCGCAAACAGTACTGAGAACCACATTAATTTTTTCAAAACTTGAGGTAAATTATCCACTGTTGCTCTCATAGCTGCTATTAAACTCATGAAAAATTATATTCACGCTAAATATTCACGCTTATGTTATTATTTTAACATACTATTTTAATGCATTAGCCCATCAGTAGCCTGCCTTAACGTCCATTAAATGTCATGTACATTCAGCTTTGTAGTCATTGAAGTAAAAACACGAAATTGGATATTTGGTTTAAAGCAGAAACCCTGATCATGTTTCCTTCTGCGAATGTTTAAAGTTTCTGCAATTGTAGTGACACTGAAATTAGCCTCAGGGTGTCTGAAAACCTGTGAATAACTGAACTTCTGCAACAGTCTGAAACCAAATATTCATTTAGCTTTACATACAAATGTTTTTACGATGACATTTTATAAATCACCAAGAACCAATAATATCATCCTAAATGCTCTGCGGAAGAAAAACACAGTGTTGGGGGTAAAAAATATCAGTAAATTAACATTTTTACGTCATATTTTTAAAATTTACTTCTGCTTTTTGGTTGCATTAGGAGACCTTAATCTTTTCCCCAACAACATTTGATGTTAAAAGGTTATAAAAATTGTATTTAAAATGTTTAATAATTGGAAGTTATTTATTATCTTGGTGCTGTTGTATATTACAGTACACTAGACATTTTAATGTCACTTAAATTTCTGCAAAAAAACAGCTCGACAGGATAAAATCTGAATGATTTTATTAAATATTTTAGTAACACTTTAAAATAATGCTCCATTAATTAATGTATTCACTAACATGAACTAATAATGAACAATATGTGTACAGCGTTAATTAATAATCATAGTTTAGCGTTAACCAATGCATTATTAACATCCAAAAAGTGCTCCTTAACATTAGTTAATGCTCTGGGAGTTAACGAATTAACAATAGCCCCTTTCACACATACAGACCTTTCCGGAAAATTGCCGGCAATTTTCCGGAAAGGTTGTATGTGTGAACAGGTCCTTTTTGAAAATACCGGTAAATTCGTTCTGGCTATTTTCCGGAAAGAGAAGTTGTAACATTACCGGTAATTTGCCGGAATGCTGCGCTGTGTGAATGCAGAAGGAAGATTGCCGTAATAAGCGCGTGCACGTCTAGAACGTGCTGACGTGAGACGTCTGCTTTAGCCAATCACAACAGTCAGACGCATTTACGTCCGCGCGGTTTGTGAGAATAAAAGCTTTTGAATATGTTTCCAGACACATTTAGCTGCTAGAAGTTAGTCAGATCACGTTTATATGTTCTTCTTAATGCCAACTGTGTAAATAATCATCGATGAGATGCTTATGCAGGGTATCTGCACATTTTTTAACAAAAAATTTAAGACCTTTTAAGACCTTTTTAAGTCCTCTAAAATGAAAATTTAAGACTTTACCTAAAAAAAAAAAACAGGAAAATGTTCAGTGTGAACACAGAATGATGTGGTGAAGTATGGCGGCAAATCAATGGCAATATAAATCGAGCGCAGCGGTGATGTTTGCGCGCGAGGAGAAGTGAACCGTGAGCAGATTACTTGGTTGACTTGGTTTACTTGTTATCTCTAACGCTATTGGCTACTGTGCCTTTCCGGAAGTTAGCCGGGATTGGACGCAAGTTAAAAGATCATGCCGTTAAATATATATACAATTTGCAAGTCATAATCATAAGAAACTTTCTGAGAACTTTATGAACTTAATGAGGATTCAATCTCGAGAAACAGTCAAATAATATCCAAAATAATGACTTGCATTCTTGTAACATGACTTTCTGAACCCATTTGATTTGTCCGTGCAGCACTTGTCTGGTTTGTTGTATTTTACTTCATTATTAACCACAACAGCAGTGCTCATTATTACACTTGGGGATGATCTTTCTAGGAAATATTGTCTTCAGAAGAGTTTATTTGCGTTTTAGATCTTTATAGATAATTATAATTAATTTATCTTTATAGATAATTGTTAACATTGTTTGTAATATAGATCAGTGTAAAATATATATATCTATATATGTTATATATATTTTTCAATCTCATTTTTAGTTAATGATTGAATAACCTGCATATAAAGACTTCAATCAAAAATGATTAGCCCAATTAAACATTAAAAATACAGTGACAGACATTCAGATGGGTTTTTATCGCCACCTATTGAGCAACAATTTAATTTCTACAATCTTCGTTTGGCTTTACTCACTATCCATTACATCATTCCACTTCAGAGGCATATAAATACTACTTTCTATACGACAGGCCCACATCTTAAAGGTCACATATGCAGTTGAAGTCAAAATTAGTAGCCCACTTTTTTCTTGTTTTATTTCGGCAAGAATAAAAGCTGTTTTAATTTTTTAAAACCCATTTTAAGGTCCATATTATTACCCTCTTTAACCTATTTATTTTTTTCGAAAGTCTACAGAACAAACTATCGTTATACAATAACTTGCCCAATTACCCTGCCTAGTTAACCAAGTGAAGCCTTTAAATGTCACTTTAAGCTGTATAGAAGTGTCTTGAAGAATATCTAGTCTAATATTATTTACTGTCATCATGGCAAAGATAAAATAAATCAGTTATTAGAAATGAGTTATTAAAACTATAATGGTTAGAAATGTGTTGAAAAAAATCTTCTCTCCGTTAAATAAAAATTAGGATAAAAATAAACAGGGGGCTATTAACTCAGGCGGGCTAATAATTCTGACTTTAACTGTATAGTGGAATAACAGACTAATGGCAATATATTTACTATAAACCTTTGTACTTTATGCACTGCATGCATGTATAGCCTATTTTGTATACTATTGTCCATCCAATTTATTCTGACTTGTTCTTCACAGAAAATGAGTCAAGGACAATGAATCTTAGAAAAAAAAAGATTTTTGTAAATTTGAACACGTTTAGTTTGAGTTCAGTTTAAATGTAGGTGCTAAACTTCATCAAATGGTTCAAAACACATTTAAAGTCTGAATTATTCGTCCTGATTTAATAGCCCATGTATATTTTCCCCAATTTCTGTTTAATGGAGAGATCTTTTGCCACATGGTATAACTCTCTCTTTCTCTCCCAAGTAATAAAGTTTGTTACAGAAATATATCTCATTATTTTGATATGTCATTATATGACTTGGTCATGATGGTAAGAATAGGCATTATTATGAGATTAATTATTACAAGAAATATCTCATTATTGAAAGTAAGTCGTCACCTATTATTACTGAGAAAGTAAGTCTATGTTTCACACTGTGACATTATGATAAGATTTCCTATATAATTTTATTTAACGGGGAAACTAGCTTACCTGCGTCCAATCCCGGCTAACTTCTGGAAAGGTAGAGTAGCCAATAGCGTTAGAGATAACAAGAAAACCAAGTCCCGCCTAGGACTCACAAAAATCTAAACTGTTTCGCGCGAGCAGAGAGAAGAACCAGCGAGCGAGCGGAGAGAACTGATCGCGCGCGCGCTGTAGGCATGACCTCGCTCGCGAGAGCGTACATCGTGCGCACAGATGATAATGTGCACGCGCGGGACTTGTTTTCTCGCGCTGGATCAGTTGAGCGCGCGCGTGAAGATCCCCTGTGCGCTCGCGAGCTGTAGTTTTCTCGCGTGTAGACCTGTAATCTGCTCACGGTTCACTTCTCCTCGCGCGCAAACATCACCGCTGCGCTCGATTTATATTGGCATTGATTTGCCGCCATAAGACGAGTCGGACATGATATTTAAGATCCCACATGAAATTTAAGACCTCCTTATGGAAAATTACAGAATTTAAGACATTTTCAGACCTTAAAAATCGAAAATTTTATTTAAGACATTTTAAGACTTTTTAAGGACCCGCGGGGACCCTGTTATGATAAGCCGTTGTTTGTTTACCTTCAAGCTTTGCGTGCGCCTGTGAGCGCCTGCACACGCACATATTATGAACATCTCGACATGAGAAAGTGATCCTGCGAAAGTTGTTCACAATATTGATCATCCACAGAGTTTGTAATTTAGTCAAATGTTTACAAACACAAGCGCAGCCGTTTAAAGCTCATTTGTGGTGAATGATGTCAGAATTTATCTGTATTTTGGAATGGATGTGTGAATGCTCTTTTCCGGAAAATTTCCGTAACGTCCTCGCCTGTGTGAACAGCGCTTTTTTCAATATACCGGTAAAGTCGTTCCGGAAATTTTCCAGAAATTTACCGGTATCACTGTGTGAAAGGGGCTAATGACTTTTCAGTACACAACATTGTATTCATAAATGACCATGTATTTTCTATAACTTTGTTAACAAAGATGAATAAATTCTTTAATAAATGTATCGTTCATTATTGTTTATGTTAGATATCTATGCTTTTATGCTGTTTTAGGCAGGGTTTAAACTACTTATTAAAAACAAAACATTTCTGTATGACTACAAGGGCTAACACTTTAAAAGTTTTTACATATCAACATGCCTGGAATTTAGTTTTTCAATAAAAATGAAATGTGAAACACTGTTGTTTTGTATTGGTTTATTGAACCAACAATAATTAAGTTGAAATGTTTTATAATGCATGACTAGCATAGTATGTATTACATTTTAATAAAGTATATGAATAATTACTGATAAAGCAAGCAAAAAACACACAACTCCTGAGCCAGTGTGAAATTGTTAACACTTTTGAAAATGTTACTTTAACTCTGGCCGGTGTGGATTATATATACACCGGTAAAGTGTTAAAATTAACTCTCTCAGAGTTGAATTAACACTGTTGATTTTGCCGTGAATATACATTAACCAACATTCATGAATAATCATAGTTTATAGTTAACTAATGCATTATTAACATCCAAAAAGTGCTTGTTAACATTAGATAATGCACTGGGAGTTAGCTAGAATGGCTTGATTCATGATTGACCATGTATTTTCTTTAATTTTGTTAACAAAAATGAATAAACACTTTAAAAATTTATTGTTCATGTAAGTAATAACTATAAACAAAATATTAAAGTGTTGGCAATACTTTGTTAACTTTTATATTCGTTAATTAAAAGTACTGAAATAAACAAACCACCGTGTGATTTCGACTGAAAAAGATCACTTGATTAATTCACTTGTACCTTTGGACTGTGGGGGAAACCGAAGCATCCGGAGGAAACCCACGCGAACGCAGGGAGAACATGCAAACTCCACACAGAAATGCCAACTGAGCCGAGGCTCGAACCAGCGACGTTCTTGCTGTGAGGCGACAGCACCACCTACTGCGCCACTGCTTCGCCCCAAAAATAGAAGTTATATTACAAAATACTGTTTTAAGCTAACATCGTTTGTGTTGTATCTATGACTAAATGTAAATGTAGCTTGTTAAATGTAAATTAGGGCTCCGACAATAACGGCATTGTTAATTATTGACCGAACACCATTGTCAATCACAATAAAAGAAAAGTTTCACACAAAGTGCTATAGATTTATTAAAATGCCTTGGAAGAAAAGCCAAAAAGGTTATTTTCAATCGAGCTTTTGTTTTGAATCAGTGGTTCATGTATCAAACAGGCATGGTCACATAACTTCAGTAAACAAGGCTTTGTTACGTCATTACCGTTTCACGTTACAATTATTCTGTTTCTCCACTAGAGGGCGATCTGTGTAATACTATAAAAATCAACATGAATCAAACAAACTCATTCAGTTTGCCCCCAGTGGTGAATCACTGAACAAGTTCCATAGTGTTTACCTGATCTCGGGTTAGTTTTACAAGTTTGTGAAATGAAATGGAAGTTTTTATTGATGGAAAACCATAGTCAATAACGATTAAATAAAAATTAAAAAGCAAACATGGTGGCTCAAAATTTTCAGGCGCAACTAGTTGAAAACATTCTCAACCCCGCGTCACGCACTTTTTATGTGCTCTTAAACCTAATTTATATTTTCGTCTGACGCCACATCGCAGATCTACGCTGACTGCGTGCACAGTTCAAAAATGTGGCAGATTAATTCCTACTATTAAGAATATTTATTATTGTCAGTCACTTTAAACATTATAAATAGTCTGAACATTAACACTGTACTGTTTATTTGTATATAAAAACACTAAAAAACATCAACATTTAAATAAAAATGTTCTTTAAAAGTTAAAAATAGTAGGATACTGTTCTTAAAAAATAAAAAATCCTGTACTTCAATGTAAAGTATTAACATATAGTAGCCAACTCAACAACACCTGAAAATGTTGCCTGGATTTCGGAAATATAGCCGATATGTCATCATATATTTATTTATTAATCATTTTTGATAAATTTTGAAACATATGTAGCATGTGCACATGACATATTTGATTCCTCCGCGTACCACTAGAAGGAAGCCCACAGTTGTACCACAGTTTGAGAACCACTGCTTTAAAATGACAGGGGCGGTCAAAAGAAACCCACCGTAAAGTCAGACGGACAAACAGAGAAGTTTCTGGATCTATGTTATATCATTAATATCGCTCAAGATTTTTAAACTAATTATTTTTATCACTTATTTTAATGATTATAAAGATTTTTAAAACCATTCAAGATTTATAGTGAATCAAACTTTGAGGCATCACCTGCTTTTCTTGATGTCCCAACAAAAGCAATGACAAGTGATTGTCCAACGTTCACACTTTACCATTGCACACACTTTGTAACATTTAATTTATCGTTAAGAGACTCTCATGTTTATTTTTATTATGAAGAGATGAGATATTTTGTTTAAATATTTTTGCTTTTGACTATTTAAACTATTTGCCTTAGTAATGTTGGTAAATTAAAATAAAGTGGTTAAATAAACAAAACAAAACAAAAAAAATAACATTTCCAAATGGATTTCAGAAAATATTTAAGAATTATTGATACCCAATGATATGTAAAAATGTTATCTGGCTATTTTTGTTGCTGTATCGCCTAGCCCTAATGTAAATACAGGCCACTGTAAGTCATCTTGAGCCATCTTTACCTGATAGACCAGTTTCAACGGCTCCAACACAGAATATTAAATTAATATGACATATTTTAAAGCAGGGATTTTATCTGTATACATTTTTCTGGAGTATGTTTAATGATGATGGAGTTGTAGCACTATATGTTTTCATCCCCCATGGGGAGACACCATGACAACGTGTTTACCGTGGACGCGTATCATGGCGATCATAACCATGGTTATCTTTACATTAGGCTGACGTTACTTAAAGCAACAGCAACAGTATTTTCTTTTCTATACTTTTAGTAGTATATATATATGATTACAGCAAAATAAGCTCTTGTTTCTCTTTCTCCCTGCAGCCACAATGACTTAACGTTAGACTAACTTTAAACCGGTAAAGCAAGTTTGACTAGCTGACACACCTAGCAAAGCCTAACCCGAGAACACATACGTTAATTTATGACATATCAAGGTAGAGTTCAGCAAGAGTTAAACACGGGAAATTAGGAAAAAATCATCCTCATGAATCATTTGGTCACCAATTACTTTTTAAAAAGACTTTAACAGGTGTTTAATATATCTTATTAACTCAAATTAAAGCAAATTTCATACAAAAATGATGATATCGTCGCCTTTAACAAATTCAGACCGCGTAATCCGTACAGCATCTCACTTATTTCTGATTGAAAGCGTTTATGCAAATATTTGATCAAACAACTGAGTTTACCTGCTGCTGTCCTGCTTGCTGTTTCTCCATCACTGAGTCCCGTCGAAGTGAATGAGAGAAACTTTTCCCTCAGGAATATATGCCCACAACTCACAGTGCCCTATGTGTACACACACACACACTTACACACGCGCGCGCGCACACACACACAAGAACGTATGTAGCCAGACTGCATTTGCATATATTTGCATATGCAATCAGACTTCAGGACGAAACATCCGGGAAATATTTCATGTCACAAAAAATAAAATAAAACTGTATTAAAGTCAGATCATCCTAGGAGGATTTTATTAAGAAATAAGCTATAAATACAATCATGTATTTACAATCAATCATGATCTCCTAAAGAAAACACTAACAAACAATTCTGAAATTAACCCACAGGTTAAACCATCTAATACTGAAAATTAAAAATATCTAACAATCGCTGATTTTCAAGACATATTTGGAAATGAAAAACAAACCGGTTTGGAAAACAGCTGAAAATTTAAATAAATAATAGTAAAAAAAAAAACTTCACACAGCAATATAAAAAAACAACAATAATTATGTTGAAGATGCGTGCAGTATTCAATTATTTACCAGAAAATAAAGTCAGAACATACAATGATTATTAACGGTCCGGGCAATTGTACCAGAAAAATGTTAAAAATACACAAATAAAGTAATTTAATGACAAAATAAAAAAATATTAACGCTTGTCTAGTTTTGATGTCTCATTAAATTGAAAAACACGAATAAATAAAATTATAGTGTTTCTTTCAAGACTTTAGTTTTCATATAACACAGATGGAATTTTTATAACACAAACAAATTTAGTAACACAGCAGGTGAGCGGTAAGACCAGTTATACTGGTTATTCCCGAGAGATTAAACCTTTTCTCGCCTCTAAACGTGACGTCACAAAGCGAAATGTAGCTCCAATGTAGGAAACCAATACAGAAATAACTGAAACTGCAGTTCATCGACTGACCGCTAGGGGGCTGGATCCAGACTCTAACAAATCCTCATAGACTGCCATGTTAAAATGCCAAACTTTACAGCAGAAATAAAGGTGTTTACAGCCTGGTACAACAATGGTTTTGGTGTATATAGCTAATATTAACTTTCATGACAACTGTGAGGGGGTGAATATTTAATAACTCATTAGTTTAATTTGTAAAAACCTTTAATATAATGCATAATTAAGGCCGTGGCTGCTTGATTGACAGGTATCTGCTACTCGCATTGAATTCAACTGAGCTGATACCAGCCGCTGAACTAAGTAATAAATAATTAAAAACCTTCACACAGCAAAATAATAATATTGAAGATGAGTGTATTAATCAATTATTTAGCAGAAAATAAAGTCAGAACATATAATGATTATCAACAGAGCAGGCAAATGTACCGGAAAAATGTAAAAAATAGACAAATAAAATGTAATAATCCCCCCCCCAAAAAACAAAAAAACAAAAAAAAACAAACATATGAACCCCTGTATTTTTTGATGCCTCATTAAACAGAAAAAAACGCTAATAAATACAATTATAGTGTTTCTTTCATGACATTAATTTTCATACATAAACATAACATAAAAAATTGAGTAGCAAAGGTCAGACTGGTTATTAAATAGGCGTTTAACATTTTCCCGCCTCTAAACGTGACGTAACATGGGAATGTAGCTTTTAAGGCAACCTCCTAGGAATTGAAACTGCAGTTCATCGACTGGCCCCTAGGGGCTGGCGCCAGAAACTAACAAATCCTCATAGTCTGCCATGTTAAAATGGCCAAATTTACAGCAGACAAAAAGGTGCTTACAGTTTGGTACAACAAATGGTTTTGCTGTATACAGCTAATATTACACTTCATGACAACTGTGAACGGGTTAATGTTTTAATAATTCATCTTTTAAATTTATATTAAGCTTTAATATTCTGCATAATTAAGAGCGTGTCTACTTGCTTGACAGGGCACCATGAAGTCAACTGAGCTGATTCTAGCCGCTGAACTAAGTAATAAATAATAAAAAACCTTCACACAGCAAAATAATAATGTTGAAGATGAGTGTATTGTTCAATTATTTAGCACAAAATAAAGTCAGAACATACAATGATTATCAACAGAGCAGGCAAATGTACCGGCAAAATGTTAAAAATACACAAATAAAATATAATAATCTAACAACAACAAAATAAAAACATGAACCTACTTTTTGGTGTCTTCTTGTGAATGTAAAAAAAACACTAATGAATAAAATTATAGCGTCTTTTTGCATCATATTCATTTTCATATAAAACAGATGGAATTTTTAAAAGAGAAAAAAAAATAGTAACACAGCACACGAGCGGCAAGACCGGTCAGACTGGTTATTCCCGAGGCATTTAACATTTTCGCACCCCTAAACGTGATGTCACAAAGTGAAATGTAGCTTTAAAGGCAACCTCCCAGGAAACCGATACAGAAGTAACTGAAACTGCAGTTCATCGACTGGCCGCTAGGGGGCTGGATCCAGAAACTAATAAATCCCCATAGACTACCATGTTAAAATGGCCAACTTTACAGCAGAAATAAAGGTGTTTACAGCCTGGTACAACAATGGTTTTGGTGTACAGTATATAGCTAATGTAAACTTTCATGCCAACTGTGAGGGGTGAATTTTTTAATAACTTAGTTTATTTTTTATAAGAACTCTTAATATTACGCATAATTAAGGGCATGGGCACTTTATTCACGGTATCTGCTACTCGCATTGAATTCACCCCAGTTGATTCCAGACGTTGAACTCTGCATATATCATATTCATGCTTGAGTTTTATGTGGCTTTACCCAGCATGTTGCTTTTTTGGGATTATTTCATACAGTTATCAAATAATATGGCATGCTGTTGACTTAATTGTGCTCACAGACCATTCAAATTCAACTCCATTTCCCATATTCATATATAATTTCATTTAGAAACGTATTTATTTTAGTTGAAATAGTCTATTTACTATTTATCATTATATTTATAAATTGAAAGCACCCCAAAATATGATCGTTTAGCTGTAGGCCAGGGGTGTCAAACTCAATTCCTGGAGGGCCGAAGCCCTGCACAGTTTAGTTCTAACCCTGCTCCAACACACTTACCTGTAGGTTTCAAACAAGCCTGAAGGACTCAATTAGTTTGATCAGGTGTGTTTAATTAGGGTTGGAACTAAACTGTGCAGAGCTGCGGCCCTTTAGGAACTGAGTTTGACACCTGTGCTGTAGGCTATATAACAGTCATCTGAAACATTGTCTGGATTTCATCAATAGCCTTCCATTTACTAACACAGTATATATTTGCATAGTATTTGCAAATAATAGCATGTTTAACAGTCTATAGTGGCTTTCAAAACCAAAACCCACACAGACTGGCGACATCTGCTGTCAAAACCGTGTAAATGCAACTAAAGACGCTCTAAAAAAGAAAGTAGAAAGGAGAGACATTCCCCAGTTGCAAATGTTTTCACTATATACACTCGACTATGGTGGTAATTACAAAGGTGCTTTATTAATTAGTTCTAGTTTTGGGCGTTAGAATATAATCAAGCATTTTGTTACACAAACAAAAGTCTTAAATTAAATTAAAATCAACCAAAGGGTGAATCCAGGTAAATTAGGAAACACTTCCTTGGTCATCTCAATGGAAAAAAGTGACCTGAATTCACCCTAAAAATCCTTCATTAAAAAAAAAAAAAGTAATATCCTTCATAGCATGTTCTCCCCGTGTTGGCGTGGGTTTCCTCTGGGTGCTCCAGTTTCCCCCACAAGTCCAAACACATGCGCTATAGGGGAATTGGGTAAGCTAAATTATGTGTGTGAATGAGTGTGTATGGATGTTTCCCAGTGATGGGTTGCGACTGGAAGGGCAGCCGCTGTGTTAAACAAATGCTGGATAAGTTGGTGGTTCATTTCCCAGATTAATAAAGGGACTAAGCTGAAAAGAAAATGAATGAGTGTTGTGACATTTCTATATTTGCTGTGGTAATACAACAACTATAGAAATGTAAACAATTTAGCCAAAACCAGAAGTCACATCTATATAGTTTACTCTAGTAAAAACCAAACTATACAACAGTACTTAGTACAGTTTTTATAGTACATTTAGTAGAGTTTATCACTAGGTAATACTACAGTATTCTGTAGCATTCGTGACAAAAAGTTGTAAATACTTTAATATTTACCCTATAACAGACTACTATAGCTATGGTCCAAAAACAGTATTTACTATAAATCACTATAGTATTTCTTCATGTTTTAAAATGCACCAATCGCTGATGATGTCCACTAGATGGCGCAGTCAGATCAGGCAATGTGCAATAGAGCATGTTGTAGTTTTTGCAAATGGAAACGCTTGTGTGAAAAACGTTAAATAAACACAGTGCTAAATGATTCTGTTAAAAAAATAATAATAATAAAATAGATGTTAAAAGTGTCTGTCCTGTTTGGTTTCCAGCATTAAACAGTGTTCAAACTCTCCAATGAGAAGTGAGGATCTTCATTTACGGGCGGTGTCATAATTGGCCACAAACCAATCGCACGTCTCCTTGATGGCTGGAAAGAAGAAAAACTTTACTGTAAACATTGGAAATCGTGATCAGTTTAGATTAATTCATAGAGTTTATCCTACAGTAATATTTCAACTATTTAAAATTTATAAAATGCTGAATGCTTCAAAGAAACAATTTGACATTTATTGCAGTCTTTCCAATATACTCAACATTTCTGGATTAATGTGGAAGCTTTAGTTACTCATAATATTTTCCTTATCTTATAAACATGTGATTTTGGGATATTATGTTAAGGATCTCTCTTTCAAAGATGCTGGTTTTAATATAAACATTTTTCTTTTATTATGTAAATTACATATATATGTATAGAATTCTGATTTGATAACTCGCAATTCTGACTTCACTCGGAATTGCGACTTTACAACTTGCGACTTTATAACTCGGAATTGCGACTTTATAACTCGGAATTGCTACTTTATAACTCCGAATTGCGACTTAACTCAGACTTGCGACTTAACAACTCGGAATTGCAACTTTATAACTCGGAATTGCGACTTTATAACTCGGAATTGCGACTTTATAACTCCGAATTGCGACTTAACTCAGAATTGCGACTTTATAACTCGGAATTGCGACTTAACTCGGAATTGCGACTTAACAACTCGGAATTGCGACTTTATAACTCGGAATTGCGACTTTATAACTCAGATTTGCGACTTTACAACTCGCGACTTAATAACTCGGAATTGCGACTTTAAAACTCTGAACTGCGACTTAATAACTCGGAATTGCGAATTTATAACTCAGAATTGCGACTTTATAACTCGGAATTGCGACTTAACTCGGAATTGCGACTTAACTCGGAATTGCGACTTAACAACTCGGAATTGCGACTTAACAACTCGGAATTGCGACTTTATAACTCGGAATTGCGACTTTATAACTCAGATTTGCGACTTTACAACTCGCGACTTAATAACTCGGAATTGCGACTTTAAAACTCTGAACTGCGACTTAATAACTCGGAATTGCGAATTTATAACTCAGAATTGCGACTTTATAACTCCGATTTGCGACTTTATAAAAGTCAGTGGCAATCAGTGGCAAGAACGGGCTTCCATACATCATGATGCAAGAAAAAGATATGTAAATTAATATAAAATCTTTATAAAAGTGAATTTAAAATAGTGTAAAAATAGAAAAAGCAATTAAAACGGTTAATACGTGCTCCTCTTTTAACATTTTTGCATTAAACATTTGGATTTTCTGTAGTGAAAGTGCATTGAATAACTTTTGTTAACCAAATTTGAAAAAATATATGTACATTTGTGTGTAATGTGATAATTGTTTACCCTTTCCTCTTTTTTATTATTATTTTCTTTTATTTAATTGTTTGTTTTTCTCATTTAATCCATCTTTTTAAGTAATGTGAAGTGATTTTGTTGTACAATGAAATGGTACATACTGGTTCTTGTTAATCATGAAAAAAAAAATCATGAGTGCGTGTGAGTGATCACCTTCTCTGAATGGAGTAAACTTGAAGTCTGGCAGGTATTTGCGCAGTTTGGCGTTACTGGCGGTTTTCTTGAACTGTCCGTCTGCTTTACTGGTGTCATACTGAGAGAAGTAAAAGTTAAGGTCTGTGTTTTGAGGGTTAGTTTACACTAAAACTACATACATGATTCCATCCATCCATCCATCCATCCATCCATCCATCCATCCATCCATCCATCCATCCATCCATCCATCCATCCGTAAGTCTGTCTGTCTGTCTGTCTGTCTATCTATCTATCTATCTATCTATCCATCCATGTATCCATCCATCCATTTATTCATCCATCTGTTTGTATTTGAAGCTCAGCATCTTGAAAAAAATCTGAAAAATCCAACCATCCATATAACTATATTTCTGTGAAATTATATCTGTAAAATTAGTACCCCTCCATACACCCTCACATTCACACACTCATACATTACAGTCAATTTAGTTCATCAATTCCCCCATAGCGCATGTGTTTGGACTGTTGGGGAAACCGGAGCACCCGGAGGAAACCCACGCCAACACAAGGAGAACATGCAAACTCCACACAGAAATGCCAACTGACCCAGCCGGGACTCGAACCAGCGACCTTCTTGCTGTGAGGCCACAGTGCTAACCACTGAGCAACCGTGCCGCAAGAAAGTTTTTTTATTATAATAAATAACAAAACCTCCTAGATTCAAGAAGTGGATTGTTTGTTTGTGTAATAAAGGATACGATCACGTCACCTGTAAACTCCAGTGCTTCAACCACAGCGTCCGCAGCATCCTTTATGGACAACTCATCCTCCTCACCAACTACATAGAAACATGAGGAGGTCAAAACTAACAAATGAATACAGCATCTCAAATTCTGTTTCTTAACTATGGCTGACCCACACATTCACATTCATGCAAAGCAAGATAAATGCAAATAAATTGAAATTTACTGAATGAATACGACTGCTTTGCACTCAGGTCTGTTTATGCTAATGAGGGAGAGTTGATCACTGTGGGGCTTGCCTCCTCTGATGACAGTACAAAGGGAGAATGTCAAAGTGTTTCTGCAGAATGTTTTTTTTTATTATTATTTACATACTCCAGTCCACTAGGGGGCAGAAAATACACCATTTCAGAGTCTTTATTACCATAAATTTGATCAATATTAATAATACAATGAAAAGAAAAATTTCGAATTGGACAGAAATGTGTCTTTGACCCAAATCCCAGCAGTGAAACTTGTAATTCTAAAGTCGTAGTTTTATCTTATTTATGTTGATGTCTTTATCTATGTATAAAACAAACAATAAAAGATCTGGGTGTCATTAGACAGCAATTTAACTTTTGAAAATCATATATCCCATGTCACAAAAACTGCCTTCTTTCATCTGAGAAATATTGCTAAGTTATGAAGTATGCTATCCATCTCTGATGCAGAAAAGCTAGTCCATGCTTTTATGACTTCGAGACTGGATTACTGTAATGCTCTGTTTGCTGGCTGCCCAGCATCCTCTATTAACAAACTTCAATTAGTACAAAATGCAGCAGCCAGAGTTCTGACCAGGTCTAGAAAATATGATCATATCACCCCAATGTTATCCTCCTTACACTGGCTGCCTGTTAAGTTTCATATTGAATTTAAATATTGCTTCTTACATATAAAGCTCTAAATAATCTAGCTCTTGTTTATCTAACCAACCTTCTGTCTCACTACAATCCAACTCGCTCTTTAAGATCTCAAAACTCAGGGCTTCTGGTAGTACCTACAATAGCAAAGTCTACTAAAGAAGGTCTAGCCTTCTCGTTTATGGCTCCCAAACTCTGGAATAGCCTACCTGATAATGTCCGAGGCTCAGACACACTCTCGCAGTTCAACACTAGATTAAAGACCTATTTGTTTAGTAAAGCATACACTCAGTGCATCACTTAGCAGTATGATGCATGAATGTGCTCCATGCAGGTTTCTGCATCTCGTTTATATACACTATGAACAGCAGCTACGCTAATTATTCTCTTTATTCTCTATTTTCAGCTGGGGATACTCATCCCGAGACCCTCAGACTATGCAGCGCCACTTTTCCGATACAAGACCACTGATGAGATGATCCCAAGGTTTCCATAATCCTGGACCAGGCCGTATCCTGAGCAGCTGAAAACTGAACTACACTGATTCAATTTACTATAAACTTCTATGTGAAGCTGCTTTGACACAATCTACATTGTAAAAGTGCTATACAAATAAAGGTGAATTGAATTACATTTTTAGACTCTTTATCACCATAAATCTGAACAAATTAATTACAAAATGACAAGAAACACGCAGTACTGGACAGAAATGTGTCTTAGTCTCTGATCACAGCAGGGTTGTCTAATTTGTCTTTATTTATGTATTCATTTCACTGCATATGACACTGTCGATGACTCTGTATGAGAAAAATACATTCGAAAATTTTTATTTGAATGTAAACAAAACTAACTTATTTAGCTCTTTCTATACTCCAGGATAGGGTTGCAGCGACTGTTCGTAAGTCCTTTCTTAAACTGGAAGGTGAAGTCCACACTAGGGGCTTAGTAACTACTAGCTAGTTTATAACTTTGACTCTTCTAAAGCACAAAAACACCATCATATGTTTGCAGATATTTCAGAAACATCCTAAGTGAACGTTCTTGTTTATCTGAAAAACAATGCTGACGTCAGATATTCTGCTTTGAGGATGTGCGTTACATGCCGGAATGGCTGTCTTTGTTTTGGTCATTTAACCCACCCACTTCCAGTGTAGCCAATTATATTTCAGCATCCGGGTTGCCTTGGTGGAAAACAGCGTATTTCATTCAGTCAGTCAGGAAGATTCTCAGAGCATGCATCTGTGACTGAAATGCGACCTCTGGTGGACAGTTGCAGACTCCGAAATGAGACGCAGATTCAGAGTTCCCCATGAGGTTATTAATTAGCAAATAATATAAATATTAGGAGCGTAAACATTAGGTGAGCAGGTGACATTGTAACCCCATGTCCTAACAACACATGATGAGATTTGCAGTGATGAGTAATCAGGCTGTTTGCACCAGACGAAACAGGACAGAAATGTAAATACAGCCAATCAGAAGCACAGAATAGTGCACTCACTGCACTCCAGCCAAATGCTAATGTTTATAATCTAATGAATACATATTAAAGCTCTTTAACATGATTAAATATAGATGCTGGATCACTGATACTGTATGTGTTGGTTTGCACTGAGTCTCAGTTCTGGAGTTCAGTTTCAGACGGTTTATTTTATTGTCCAGATCTGAGCTGAACTATCTGCTGCTGCTTTCAGTAGTATGGCAATAAATGGTACTTTTTGGTATTTTTTTAGTACATTACATTAGTCAGTCAATTTTAATATTACAATTTTTCTCAGGTTCATTTGTCTTGGTTCTGTAATTTTTCTTTTATGGCAAAAAGTAGAATATTTTCATTGCTTTTACCATAAAATAACTGAACATAAAAGGCAAAAATGCTCATTGTAGAAGAAAAATCCAGTTTTTTTGCATCTGAGCTCTTCACATGGGGGGATGCTGCTGTAAATATTTAGTTAGAGCGTAGCATTATGTTTAAACTAACTTTAGTGGTGTAAAATATTTACTAGTGTGTAAATTGTGACTCCTTTCAAGTCATGCTGATGGTGCAGCCGGTTCCTGTCCACTAGAGGGTGTAATTTACATCATTTCAGACTCTATATCACCATAAATCAGATCAAAATTGATTAAAAAAAAATGTAAAGAAGAACTGGTTACCGGATAGGATGATGGGCTCCACCTCATCATACTCTCGCAGAACCCACACAAACAGACGAGCCAGATCCAGAGAATAGATGAACTGCCGCAGGGGGCGACCTGAACCCCAGACCACCAGAGGTTTACCTTCCTCTACACACACACACACAAACACACACACACACACACACACACACAAATAAATAAAATATTTCATGTGTACTCTAACTCTACTTTACCCTTCAGAAAGTGTGTGTGCTTTAAATGAGTCTCACTTTTTGCGATGTACGTCTTGTGGATCAGGCCCGGCAGCACGTGACCGTCCTCAATGTTGAAGTTATCATGGCATCCAAACACGTTGGTGGGGATGACGGCCGTGTATCGCCGATTAAACTGCTGAAAAAACGCCCTGATGGTGGACAAACCCAAATGCCGAGTCAATTATTACATTTAAAACATTATACATTTAACCTACAATTAAATATTATCTGATGAATATCTTTCTCACTCTCAAATTCACTAGTATATTTTCCCCAATGTCTGTTTAACAGAGAGCAGATTTCTCAACACATTTCTAAACATAATAGTTTTAATAACTCATCTCTAATAACTGATTTATTTTATCTTTGCCATGATGACAGTGAATAATATTAGATGAGAAGACACTAGTATTCAGCTCAAAGTGACATTTAAAGGCTTAACTAGGGTAATTAGGGTAAAGTTAGGGTAATTAGGCAAGTCATTGTATAACAGTGGTTTGTTCCGGAGACAATCCAAAACTAATATTGCTAAAGGGGGCTAATAATATTGACCTTAAAATGTGTTTGAAACTATTAAAAACTGCTTTTATTTTAGGCAAAATAAAACAAATAAGACTTTCTCCAGAAGAAAAAAAATATTAAAGGAAATACTGTGAAAAATTCCTGAATCTGTTCAACATCATCAGAAAAAAAAAAAATAAAATGCAAAGGAGGGTGAATAATTCTGACTTCAACTGTACACAAGAAAGGCCAGACAGACCACTATGGTAATTCTAGTAGTAACTAAATTAAAGTAGTTCAAGTGTTAAAAGAACCGTTCACACAAAAATATAAATGCTGCCATCATTTCCTCGTCTTTTATGTAAGAATCAGCTCTTTGGTTTAAATCATGTTTAAACTTTGGGGATTCGAATCAAAGATTCGAACATGATTCACATAGAATTATTTAAAGCTTACACTTAACTTAAGTATTTGACCAGCAAATAGAACGTTTAGTGTAAAGCAATTCTGTATTATATTATTACGTGGCCAACAATAACAATATAAAAACAGTATCTAATTATTTATTAAGCAAGGTAGCAGTATCTGAAGCTGAGGCATTAACTTATAAAGCACACAACACACCAACACGGATCTTAAAACGAAACAAAAGTTTATTGCTACTCTATAACACAAAGTACTAATCTACGTAAAACAAACAAATGCACATACATACACACACGCACAAGCAGTTTGAGGAGAGTTTTGACTGAGTGGATTCAACTTCTAGCCTTTGCTAAGTTCTTAGCATTGCAACCTGAGAGAAACCATAAAAGCAGAGAAATTTGCTATTCTTTACTACTTAAACATAATTCACACCAGATTCAGTAATGGGTAGAAACCTTGTTTGTGCTACTTGCGTTCTGATGTAATTTTTGGTTTCCTCGACTGGTCCAAAGGGAAATCCCGGCGAAGCTGATTGGTCAGCGTAGCAACTTCAGTGACGTGATGGAATTCCCTTGTCGGTGAAGAGGGGTTTCCTTAGTCGGTTGCTAGGGATACGGATGTTGGACAAAGCGGCGTTCGAAGTCCTTCCTGGGTTCCTGTAGTTATGATGAGTTTCAGAATTTGGATGTGTTGACCCGATGGCTTGTTGTTGAAGCGGTTGCACAAGCAGATCGGGGGTCGAGCCGGCAGCAAGTGAAGGTCGCGGTCTGCTCCGTGATGTAACGAGGCTTCCGGCGAGGCGATGTAACGGCCACAGCACGAGAAGAGCGACGTCCGGGCAGCAACGGCGGTGACGACTGGCAAAGATGACCGGCAAAAGACGACGATGAAATTCCTTTGTTCAAAGTTTTATAGGCTTTGGTAGAGGCTGGGTCTACACAATGCTTGTCCAATCAGATAAGGTGTGGGGTGGAGTCACACCCCAATTCTGCCCTCTAGGAGGCCGGGTTGACACCTGGTGTGGGTGCTGCTTTGATAGCATAGTGGTTAAAATAAAGTCTTATAACATCGACACTTTTCATAGTATGGTTTCTTCATATAAACCAATGCATTTGAAATGTTCCTAGCTTTCAATCGATACCAAACATGAAGTATTTCACAAACATTCTGTAGATTTCATTTGTCACTGAGGGCTATTACTCAATAACTATCCATAACAGTTTTGTTAAACACATGGAACATGTTCACACAAAAACCTACAGAAACATAAAGCAAACGTACATTACTCAAATAAACTGTTTTACTTAAATGTCCATTCAATTCAGGAAGCGTTTCTGATCGCTTCTGTGTCTGCCTGAGAATGTGTATTCCTTGCAGACGCCAAAGGGCACGCAAACCAAAAGGTACTTCTCAAAAACCGGTTTGGTGGGTTTTTGATTGTAGAGCCTCTTATTGTTTTAAGGTGTAAAGTTAATTAACACGCAACTGTGATGTTGACTGGCTAGTTATCCTGTGGATTTGCCTTTTGCTGGGTGCCTGTGGATTGCTTTGAAAATGAAATCAATCTCAGACTCGTAGGCACCAACCAATCTTTTAAGGATAACATGGTCTGTGGCTTGTTCGGTTCTGGAACGATCCGTTGACTCCCCACATTTACTAAATCCAAACCTGCTTGAGCTTCTTTCTAACACAAAGGATAAAACACTGAAGAATGCTGCAGAAAAAAAAAGCAGCCATAATATTATTCGGTCCTACTATGAATGTTGATTTGTTGAACTGCGCCTGTAAGATTATCTAAGTGTTACGTTATAGAACGTATTAATTATTAGTTTGTTTATTTTATATATATAAATATTATATATATACAGATTTGTGTTTTGTTTATGCATTTGGAGCTGATGTTGTGTTGTGCGCTGTGGAGCATGAGCAGCTTTCTTTCTCTCTCTCTCTCCCCCTAGAGCTGCGCTTGATTGCGGTCCAGCCGTGTTGCGTGTGGGAGCGTATATAAGCTGGAGGAGAGGAAAAATGGGGAGATCTTTCTGCTCTGTGCAGGTCGCAAATCTCCGTCGTCGCCGCCGCTGTTGTTCCGAGCGTCTCCTATCTCCTGCCCCAAATTGTTGGTTGACTTGGTGTGAATTGATCGATTTCTGTTACTGACAATTTAATTATTTTCTAAAACGGCTCTTTGTTAAATCTGAACCTATTGGCTTTTCTGATTAAATATTTATATATATTATTTTTGGTTAGAAACAGAAGCGGTAGGTTGGGAATCGCCATTTACTTTAAAACGTTTTCTCCTGGTTTGTGGCAGCAAGGGAGAAAGGGAAGTGTGCTGTAATTTTATTTGGGGTACTTTTATTTGAGCAGGTAAGTTAGAATTATTTCCCCGCAAGTTAGCTGTTTTTTTGTTTATTATTTTGGCCTGGATTCCCTTCTGAAGAGATGCTTCTATCTTTGTTGTCTAAAAAAATAATAAATATTGTTGCTACTTGATCAGTGTTGTGATTATTGTGAGTTGGGACAGGAGAAGGGGAAAACCCTGAATTGAGTATTTGAGTTTATTTCTTTGTTTTTTTTTTACACTTGTTATTGTTCCCACTAACCCTAGACTGGTCGGGATGTAACACTAAGTCAAAATGATTCACCCTCCTGTGACTTTTTCAAGTATTTCCCAAATGATGTTGAACAGATTCAGGAGTTTTTCCACAGTATTTCCTCTAATATTGTTTCTTCTGGAGAAAGTCCTATTTATTTTATTTTAGCTAGAATAAAAGCAGTTTTTAATTGTTTTAAACACATTTTAAGGTCAATATTATTAGCCCCCTTCAGCAATATTAGTTTTAGCCTCCCGAACAAACCACTGTTATACAATGAATTGCCTAATTACCCTAACTTTACCCTAATTAACCTAGTTAAGCCTTTAAATGTCACTTTAAGCTGTATAGAAGTGTCTTGAAAAATATCTAGTCTAATATTATTTACTGTCATCATGGCAAAGATAAAAGAAATCAGTTATTAGAGATGAGTTATTAAAACTATTATGATTAGAAATGTGCTGAAGAAATCTGCTCTCGGTTAAACAGACATTGGGGTAAAATAATATACAGGAGGACTAATAATTCAGACTTCAGCTGTATATCCGGATATATGATACATTGGTGAGCAAGGATCTTTGCCGCTGACCTGTTCTGGACATCAATCATGCGTTTGGCGTAGGCGTACCCGAAATTAGACTCATGTGGAGGACCATTGTGGATCTAAAACACACCCAGAAGAAAACACTTAATTAGATGACAAAAACAAGTAGGACAGCTCTATAGATCAGATATCAAAGTCTTAAAGGCGTGTGACAATTATCTCTCAAATCACGAAATTAATTAAGTTAATAAGTTTGTCATTAAAACCAATTTGTTTAGAATGATTTGGTATAAGGAGTTTTGAAAGTTACAGTAAGGACGATGAATGAAATGTGATTTGTTAAGAGCCTTTTGAGAGTATGATTACAATTTGTAAATAAATGCATGTAAATATGAGCAATTATTGGAGTTATTATTGGAAATGGTGGGAAAACTATTTTACCCTGACCCTATTTTGGTTGTTTTTGGACCCAGTAGATATATCTAAAAACCAGTATACAGTGATCAGACTTGTAACACTTTTAGCACATAAATTGCACTGATATGAACCTTCCCTTAACAAAAAACTACAAATTTTTATGCAACATAAAACATTACCAAGAAAGCAGCAATCATCAGTCATTTGTATACGTTTGCCGGCCACTTTATTAGGTACACCTGGCCAACTGCTCGTTAATGCAAATTTCTAATCAGTCAATCACATGGCAGCAACTTAATGCATTTAGGCATGTAGACATGGTCAAGACGATCTGCTGCAGTTCAAAAACAGCATCTGAATGGGGAAGAACTGGGATTTAAGTGACTTTGAACGTGGCATAGTCAGTATTTCAGAAACTGCTGATCTACTGGAATTTTCACGCACAACCATCTCTAGGGTTTACAGAAAATGGTCAGGAAAAAATATCCAGTGAGCGGCAGTTCTGTGGGCGCAAATGCCTTGTTGATGCCAGAGGTCAGAGGGGAATGGCCAGACTGGTTCCAGCTGATAGAAAGGCAACAGTAACTCAAATAAGCACTTGAGCTCTACAGAAGAGCATCTCTGAACACACAACACGTCCAACCTTGAGGCGGATGGGCTACAGCAGCAGAAGAGCACACCGGGTGCCGCTCCTGTCAGCTAAGAACAGGAAACTGATGCTACAATTCACACAGACTCACCAAAACTGGACAATAGAAGATTGGAGAAACGTTGCCTGCTCTGATGAGTCTCCATTTCTGCTGACACATTCGGATGCTCGGCTCAGAATTTGGTCTCAACAACATGAAAGCATGGATCATCCTGCCTTGTATTAATGGTTCAGGCTGCTGGTGGTGGTTTAATGGCGTGGGGGAGATTTTCTTGGCACACTTTGGGCTCATTATTACCAATTGAGCATTGTGTCAACGCCACAGCCTACCTGAGTATTGTTGCTGACCATGTCCATCCCTTTATGAGCACAGTGTCTCCATCTTCTGATGGCTACTTCCAGCTGGATAACGCTCCATGTCATACAGCGTGAATCATCTCAGACTGGTTTCTTGAACATGACAATGAGTTTACTGTACTCAAATGGCCTCCACAGTCACCAGAGCTCAATCCAATAGAGCAGCTTTTGGATGTGGTGGAGCGGGAGATTGGCATTATGGATGTGCAGCTGACAAATTTGCAACTGTGTGATGCTCTCATGTCAAATCTCTGAGGAATATTTCCTTGTTCTCAAGGCAAAAAAGGTCCAACCCGGTACTTTAAGGTGTACCTTATAAAATGGCAGTTGAGTGTAATTATCATTATATTATTTGATTGATTAGTAGTTCATTTGTCATTTTATATTGCATTTTATTATTACTGCTTTCCTATAATTATTGCTTTACTATTATTTCCTTTTTTCCATATTGTTAAAACCATATGACTGTGTGTACTCAAGAGAAACTTGTCTTCATGAGTAGGAGATAAGAGAAAGTGTCCATGTAAAGGTCTGTAGTGTGTCTAGATAATATTGTCAAGCAGTAATTTTCCATTGCTGTTGCTTGTGGTATAATAATACTTACTTTCTGAATGTTACAATCATTAAGTTCTGTAGATGTTTGGAAACCAAGAGCAACAGACATTTTCTGAAAGAATCTGGCAACCGGGGCTAGATTTTATTAATCTGGCATGGAGAGTGTTTTAACAGTCACCCATGGCTTTTCTGCCTTGGCTTTATTTTTTCAATAAATAATGACGCGCTGTGAGACGTCAAGCGATGCATAGATTTTAAGATCCGCTAAGTACCATTATTTGCTGAAACAGAAAAACATTAAATCAGTAGGGTGTGCTAACTTTTTCACACGACTGTACACGTTTACCATTGTCTCATCTATGGGATAGGTGGTTTTATCTGGGAAGATGCAGGTCGACAGGCAAGAAACCACTTTGACCACTCCAGAATCATGAGCCGCCTGCAGCACGTTGTCATTGATGAACACATTACTTCTCTGGAAATAAAAGCAAACAAATAAACAAATTAATTTGTATATCCATTTATAGACTTCCAGTAGAGCTGTGGTGAAAATCAGCAGAAAAATAATCAAAATGCAGCACTAGTCTGCCTTAAATTGATTTTGAGCTCAATGTTTAACAGCGTTCTAGGCTAGTTTTTAACAGCAAATAGCACTCTAGGCTAGTTTTTTTTTTACAGCAGGTGATGCTCTAGGCTAGGGTTTAACAACAGACGGCGCTCTAGGCTAAGGTTTAACAGCAGATGGCGCTCTAGGCTAGTTTATAACAGCAAACGGCGCTCTAGGCTATGGTATAACAGCAGATGGTGCTCTAGGCTAGTTTTAAGAGCAGATGGCGCTCTAGGCTAAGCTTTAACAGCAGGTGGTGCTCTAGGCTAGTTTTAACAGCAGATGGTGCTCTAGGCTAAGGTTTAACAGCAGATGTTGCTCTAGGCTAAGGTTTAACAGCAGATGGCGCTCTAGGCTAGTTTATAACAGCAGATGGCGCTCTAGGCTAAGGTTTAACAGCAGATGGCGCTCTAGGCTAGTTTATAACAGCAGACGGCGCTCTAGGCTAGTTTTTAACAGCAGATGGCGTTCTAGGCTAGTTTTTAATAGCAGGCGGTGCTCTAGGCTAGTTCTTAAACATTAGATGGCACTCTAGGTTAGTGTTTAACAGCAGACGGTGCTCTAGGCTAGGGTTTTACAGCAGATGGTGCTCTAGGCTAGTTTTAAGAGCAGATGGCGCTCTAGGCTAAGCTTTAACAGCAGGTGGTGCTCTAGGCTAGTTTTAACAGCAGATGGTGCTCTAGGCTAAGGTTTAACAGCAGATGTTGCTCTAGGCTAGTTTATAACAGCAGATGGCGCTCTAGGCTAAGGTTTAACAGCAGATGGCGCTCTAGGCTAGTTTATAACAGCAGATGGCGCTCTAGGCTAAGGTTTAACAGCAGATGGCGCTCTAGGCTAGTTTATAACAGCAGACGGCGCTCTAGGCTAGTTTTTAACAGCAGATGGCGTTCTAGGCTAGTTTTTAATAGCAGGCGGTGCTCTAGGCTAGTTCTTAAACATTAGATGACACTCTAGGTTAGTGTTTAACAGCAGACGGTGCTCTAGGCTAGGGTTTTACAGCGGACAGTGCTATATACTAGTTTTTAAACAGCAGAGAGCATTCTAGGCTAGTTTTTAACAGAAGTCGGCGCTCTATGCTAGTTTTTAAAAGCAGACGGTGCTCTATGCTAGTTTTTAACAGCAGATGGCACTCTATGCTAGTTTTTAACAGCTGACATTGCTCTAGGCTAGTTTTTAAAAAGTAGATGGTGCTCTAGGTTTGTTTTTAACAGCAGAAGGCACTATAGGTTTGTTTTTAATAGCGGACGGCGCTCCATGCTAGGGTTAAACAGCAGACGGCACTCTAGGCTAGTTTTTAAACAGCAGATGGTGCTCTAGGCTAGTTTTTAACAGCAGACGGCACTCTAGGCTAGTTTTTAACAGCAGACAGCACTCTAGGCTAGTTTTTAAACAGCAAATGTTGCTCTAGGATAGTTTTTAACAGCAGACGGCACTCTAGGCTAGTTTTTAAACAGCAGATGGTGCTCTAGGCTAGTTTTTAACAGCAAACAGCACTCTAGGCTAGTTTTTAAACAGCAGATGGTGCTCTAGGCTAGTTTTTAACAGCAGAAGGAACTCTAGGCTAGCTTTTAACAGCAGACAGCACTCTAGGCTAGTTTTTAAACAGTAGATGGTGCTCTAGGCTAGTTTCTAAACAGCAGATGGTGCTCTAGGTTAGTTTTTAAACAGCAGACGGCACTCCAGAATAGTTTTCAAACAGCAGATGGCGCTCTAGAATAGTTTTTAAATAGCAGACGACACTCTAGAATAGTTTTTAAAAAGTAGATGAAACTCTTGGTTTGTTTTTAGCAGCAGACGGCGCTCTAGAACAGTTTTTAGACAGCAGACGGCACTCTAGGCTAGTTTTAAGACAGCAGATGGTACTCTAGAATAGTTTTTAAAAAGCAGATGGTGCTCTAAGTTTGTTTTTAACAGCACATGGCACTCTATGCCAGTTTTTAACAGCAGATGATGCTCTAGGCTAGTTTTTAATCAACAGACAAAACTCTAGCCTACTTTTTAACAGCAGATGGCGATCTAGGACAGTTTTTAACTGCAGATGGCGGTCTAGTGTATTTTATAACAGCAGACAGCACTCTATGTTCGTTTTTTAAAGCAAACAATACTCTAGGCTAGGTTTTTACAGTAGACTGTGCTCTAGGCTAAATGTAAGTGCTCGCCGCTGTTAAAAACTAAGCTCAGAATTGATTCAAGCAGAAATATCTATGCATTTTAAAAATTGCAGAATCAATTTTTTCAAATGATTTTTCACCAGAGCTCTAATCCAATGTAACAATGTCAATAATTACCCAGAAGTCCAGGTTCTGTCTCATGTTTCTAAAGAGTCCGCCGACCATCGCAGCTAAATGAATGACGTGTGTGGGACGATGCTTCTCAAACACTGCTTTAGTCTCTTCAGGGCTCCTAAAGCACCAAAAGAAAATGTGTTTTATTATTAGAAATTATGTATTAAAGTTATTAGAAGATAGTTATTGAAACTATTATGTTTATAAATGTGCAAAAAAATCTTTGTGTTGAACAGAAAATGGGGAAAAAAATATACAGGGGGGCTAATAATACATCAACTATACTTAACTTGTACAGAGAACACCATGTCTAATGCTTTATTTGACATTATTACATTAATTTCTGTTTTACACCATGTGTGATAACCATGTTTGAGTAATAGTTCTAGTTCACTGAGATTAGGGAAGGACACACCACAGCTAGAGATGCACTCACAGACACCTCTTTTACATAACCAAAGTTTGATAGCCAAATTCAGAGTATTGTCTGAACTGGGAAAAGGAGAAGTGATTCATTCATTTTCTTTTCAGCTTAGTCCCTTATTTATCAGGGGTTGCCACAGCGGAATGAACCGCCAACTATTCCAGCATATGTTTTATGCAGTGGATGCGCTTTCAGCCGCAACCCAGTACTGGGAAACACCCATACACTCATTCACACACAGACTCATACACTATGGTCAATTTAGTTAATCCATTGCCCTATAGCGCATGTGTTTGAACTGTGAGGGAAACCCACGCCAACACGAGGAGAACATGCAAACTCCACATAGAAATGCCAACTGACCCAGTCGGGACTCGAACCAGCGACCTTCTTGCTGTGAGGTCACAGTGCTAACCACTGAGCCACTGTGCCGCCCAAAAAAACTGTTTAGTAGGTGAAAAATAAAATTAACTTTGGTGCTAAATCAAGTAAAATACATTAAAACACGTTAACATTTGTATGTATTATTAAGCTAAGTAATTTTTTTGCCTGTGTTTAGTTTAATCATTTGCTATCTGGAATAACGTACTTTAGAAAGTCACGACTGACCAATCAAAATCAAGTATTTCATATACTCATGTAATCCGCTTGTTAAGTGTGACGTCACGCGGAGCAGCTTCCGATCCAAGCGCTCTATTCAACTGTATGGGGAGACTCATGAAATGGTAATAATAAACGTTTACAAAACAATTTAATACTTTCGAAAATCACGATTGCAATATATATGCCCATGCCTAATATCCGATGGCCAGAAAGTGATTAATTTTTTTATAAATTGTTACAACTTTGGTATTTGTTTTGCAGCAAGCCCAGAGATTGTTGTGTACACCATGACTTTATATAAAATTAATTTTCATTTGTGATCATAAACAAATTGATCATAACAAAGCGATCATAAACAAATCATTTCTCAACTCAAATGAGACCCGGAAACAGTATTACATACGCCACCACTTAACAAGCGGATAACACACAATTCTGAACAGTGCTGTATGATCGCAGTGTGACCCCTGAGGAGTGTTTGTTCAGAGTACTCACAAGAGATTGGCGTCTTTGGACGACAGGAATATCCATTCTTCTCCTTCTCTTCCTTCTCCCTCTTTCACCACTCGCTCTATCGCTCGGCCCACCAGCCCACTGCCACCCGTCACCAGCACACGCATCGGCCCGTCCATCTAACACACACAAACACAGCTCATCATTTACACCGATTACACACACTATATAAACTCCATTCACACGCACACTCCTGTTCTACTGTGTAGGCAAAGCGTTTACCCAGCCTTCCTCTGTATTTACTCTTGGATTGTCTTTTGGATTAACGTTTGTGTTCTGCTTGCCCAGACCTTTGCCTGCTTTACTGGATTACCCTGTGGCTTTTCCCTTTTGTTGCCATTGATCCTGTTTATTTGTTTAAATAATGCTGCATTAGGGACATCACTCCATTGTCACTGCATTTCATCAACACACACATATACAGCAGGGGAATTGAGTATTGAACACACTGTCATGTTTTTTTCCTGGGGATAATATTTCTAAAGAAGCTGCAGACATGGAAATAAAGCAGATTTCGGTAAAAACCCAAACAATACAAACATAAAAACAAAACAAATCTGAACATGTCTTTTGTGTAATATGAAATGACAGAAGGAGAAAGAGCTGAACTACTGAAATGTGTTTAATACTTTATATAAAAGGCTTTTATTGGTGCTGCAGCTTGAAGACGCCTCTGATATGGAGAATGAAGCCTCATGCATTGCTCAGGTGGGAGTTTCTCACAGACTTTAGCAGTGTCAAAATCTTGATGCTTCTGTGGGTCTCGTCTGTCAAATCGGAGCCTTCATTTGTATTCTCTATTGGATTCGGATCAGGTGATTGGCTGGGCCATTCTACAGCTTGATTTTCTTTCTCTCAAAGCATCTGAGAGTCTCATTGGCTGTGTTTTGGATCATTGTCTAGTAGAAGTGTGAACCTATACTAGTCTCACGGTTCGGTTACGATCATGCCTTCGATTCGGTTCAATTCGATATCTCGGTGCATCACGGTGCATTGACGATGCTTTCCATATACAGTGTTATATTTTAGGGGGGATAACATGCTGTCTGTGTAAACTAACAGACACACAGCACTACACTGTCTCTCATTCAAACACATACACAAACATAGACAGCACCACACACACACACACACACACACACACACACACACACACACACACAAACACACACACACACACACACACACTTAAGCCCTCGCAACAGGGAGAGCTCGCGCTGAGCGGAGCAGAAAAACGGAAAAAAAAAAAACTGAAAAAACTGAGAGCTCCTCTCAGCGCGAGCTCTCTTGGCTAAAAACATATTGCGAGGGCCTAAACGGAGCATTGCTCGAAATGTCGAGCAAAAAAAAAGAAAGACAGCTGTGAAACATAACCAGCTTTGGGCCCTATCATATACCCGGCGCAGTGTGGCGCAAGGCGTGGCGTAATAGTCTTTTGCTAGTTTCAGCTTGGCGCAAGAGTGGTTTTGAGGCGTTGCGCTACGCTGTTTAAATAGCAAATGCATTAGTGCTCATTTGTGCGCCCATAGGCGTTCTGCTCTAAAAAGGAAGGCGTTCTGAGGCGGACCGCTGGCGCGTTGCTATTTTGAGAAACTAAAATAGATTTTTCATTAGACCAAAACAAACCCGGTCTAAACTCCAGCGCAGAGTTGCACCTCGCTTACACACTGCTTAATACACACAAGAGAGCAATAGGCAAATATCTTTACATATGAAAACAATTAAATATTAAGGATATATATAGGATATAATAAGAATAGATATAGAATATAAATATAAAGGATTAAAATATTACAAAACATATTATTTTCTAGCCTACATAAATATGAAAAATCACTGATTTTATGTCTTCTTCATCTCGGGAGGCTTTTTCAGTTCATTCATAACAATTTGCTTTTGTATAATGTTATTATAATTAGCAGTATTATTTATTATATCCATATTTATATTTGTTTTATTAAAAACAAGCTTAGATTTGCCCACCTGTCAGGTTTTAGACCATATGGGGCACAGCATGTGTTTTAGGATATAACTCAGGTTTTTGAGCACATTTTGTTATTATTGTTCATTTATCCGTTTGCTGGAAATTAGAACTGAATTTAGAAATAGTTTTGAAACGAATATTTGCGCTTAACAAACGAAATTATTTATTTATAGACTAATTGATGTCTGTGCGCAAAGGTTTCCCTATCCAAGAGCGAAAGTGAAAGTGATCCATTATCTCTCATTCTCACGCTGCAGATGCTCTGTTTAACTGTTTGCTTGTGAATTGCTCAGTTTTTCCACTTACACTTACTTTGCGTCCTGTAAATAGCGAATGCGCTGTTGGCGCGACGCAGCTGGGTCTTAAAGGGAAGGCGAGATGAGATTCTGATTGGTTTATTCTCAAAACACACCTATAACTCAATAACAAAATAAACTCAACCCTTTTAGACCATGCGCCGTGGCGCAAGGCAGATTTCCCGTCCTTAAATTAGCAAAAACGTGTCCTGACACGCCCTGAAAGCGTTTGCGCCCTGCGCATGGACCGTCAAAATAGAGCCCTTTGTCTTTTTGTAGGAAACACACTTTAGATCTTTTTAGGGTAAGAGGTTTTTGAGTTATTGCCGTCTTTAACTAAATGTGTGTCAGGATTATCAAAACAAAACCAACTGAACGGCGCTCCTTTCTGGCGCCCCTCTGGATATACAGCGCTCTTAGCATTTGCCTATGGTGCCTATGCCACGGGCCGGCGCTGAGTTGGCTCCTGAGTGTTTTTAATACAATTAAGAAACAATTAATTTTGACACCCCTTTTGTCTAGCTGAAATGTCCACCCTGGGTTCATCTTCATCCTCCTGCTGATGTAGATGTTGGACTGAAGCAGCTGATAGTCATTTACACTGAGGAAGGGCAGAGGCTTGCTGAAGAACTACTGAGAGATTTCAGCTGCAGTCTGGGCTTTCACTGCCGGAATACACCCCCCTTTCCTCATGTGTTCAATACTTTTTCATTTTATTACACAAAGCTTCATTTATAAAAAGATTTAGTTTTGTTTTCTTTGCATATGTGGATTTCTTTGCTTGTTACTAACATCTGGTCAAAATTTCAAGCCAACTGCGCCTTTAGAAATATGTTTTCTGAGAAAAATGGTGACGTGTTCAATACTTATTTGCAATACTAAAATGCAAATAAGTTCAATACTTATTTCCATTTATGCACAATAAGCACATGCTCACAACACATTATAATAGCACAGTTCCTGTACACATGCATATGATAATAGAGCAGTACTTCTGTATTCTTTTTTTGTCTCATATCCCTGATAACAATAAATAGATCACGACATAGTAGCATTTCTGTAACTTCATGTCAATTAATAGTTCACAAACACACACACACACACACACACACACACACACACACACACACACACACACACACACACACACACACACACACACACACACACACACACACACATATATATATACACACAACTGACCCAGTCGGGACTCGAACCAGTGACCTTCTTCCTATGAGACGATAGTGCTAACCATAGAGCCACCATGCTACCACCACAATACACACAAGAGGTGCTGATTATACATAGTTTAATGTTGACACAGTTGTCAGAAATTACATGTTTAAATGACAGTAACAACAGGATGATATCGGATTTCACCCCCACTGTGAACTCAAGACAAAATAGTCCCTTCACATAATTATACAAGATAATTCAAACAGCACCTGCTCATGAGAACTAGCGACATGTAAACATTCACACACAGTTTGACCCTCAAACCAGTCCCATGTTCTACTTAACGGGACAGTTCACCCAAAAATCAAAGGTTACTCAGTATTTACTCTCCCTAAAGTGGTTTCACACAATTATGAGTTTCTTTCATTTGTTATTTTGTAGAAATCTGTAACCATTGACTTTCAATGTAGGAAAAATGAATACACTGGAAGTCAATGGTTACAGGTTTTCAGCATTCTTCAAAACATCTTCTTTTGTGTTCAACAGAGGTAAATAATCTTATACAAAGTTTAACACAAGTAAAAGGTGAGTGAACAATGAGAGAATTTTCATTAAATTCTCAGCATTCTTCATAATATCTTATTTTGCATTCAAGAGAAGAAAGAAACTCATAGGTTTAAAATGGCGAGTAAACGATGACAGAATTAGACTTTTTGTGTGAACTGTCCCTTTAAATGTCCAATACGGTTTGACACTTGACAAAAGAAAAAGATATTTTGAAGAATGCTGTCACCATTGACTTTTATTGTAGGAAAAACAAATACACTGGAAGTCAATGGTTACAGGTTTTCAGCATTCTTCAAAACATCTTCTTTTGTGTTCAACAAGGGAAAAATAATCTCATAAAAATTTGAAATAAGTAAAGGGTGAGTGAACAATGAGAGAATTTCATTCAATTTTCACTGGAAAAAAAAAACTGGAAATACACTGCAAGTCAATGGTTACAGGTTTTCAACATTCTTCAAAACATTTTCTTTTGCATTGAAAAGAAGAAACTCATACAGGTTTGAAACAAGTAAATGATGACCAAACTTTGAAGAAAGCTGTAACCATTCACTTCCATAGTAGAAATAAAATACACTGGAATGGTCAATGGTTACAAGTATCCAACATTTTTCAAAACATCTTTTATGTTTAACAGGGGAAATAAACTCATAAAGCTTTTTAAAGGGTGAGTAAATGATGACAGAATTTTCATTTTTTGAGTAAACTGCCCCTTTAAATGCCTAATAGCTTTTGAGCCTTAGCATCACAGATTATTCGTTCATTAATTTTCCTTCAGCTTAGTCCCTTATTTATCAGGGGTCACCACAGTGGAATGAACCGCCAACTATTCCAGCATATGTTTACACAGCGGATGCCCTTCCAGCCCCAACCCAGTACTGGGAAACATCAGAGATCAGAGACTAGCAAAACAAAACTCCCTCACTGTAGGCTATATTCAATCTAATCAGTCCCAACATGTTCTACTTTAAGGGATAGTTCACCCAAAAATGAAAAGCTACTACATATGTACCCTCCCTGAAGTGGTTTCAAACATTAATGAGTTCTTTATGTCTGTTGAACACACAAAAAAAATATTTTTGGAAAAAAGCTGAAACCACTGGCTTCCATAGTAGGAATAAAATACATTGGAAGTCAATGGTTACAGGTTTTCAACATTCTTCAAAACATCTTCTTTTGTGTTCAACTGAAGAAAATCTTATAAAGGTTTGGAATAAGTTAAGGGTGAGTAAACGATGAGAGAATTTTCAATTTTCACTGGAAAAAAACTGGAAATACACTGAAAGTCAATGGTTACAGGTTTTCAGCATTCTTCAAAATATCCAATTTGCATTAACGAGAAGAGAAAAACTCATATAGGTTTAAAATAGCGAGTAAATGATGACAGAGCTTGAATTTTTGTGTGAACTGTCCCTTTAAATGCCCAAAATGGTTTGACCCTTGACAAAAACAGAAGATATTTTGAAGAATGCTGTCACCATTGACTTTCATTGTAGGAAAAGCGAATACACTGGAAGTCAATGGTTACAGGTTTTCAACATTCTTCAAAATATTTTCTTTTGCATTGAACAGAAGAAACTCATATAGGTTTGAAACAAGTAAATGATGACCGAACTTTGAAGAAAGCTGTAACCATTCACTTCTATAGTAGGAATAAAATACACTGGAAGTCAATGGTTACAAGTATCCAACATTTTTCAAAACATCTTTCGTGTTCAACCGAAGAAAAACTTATAAAGGTTTGGAATAAGTAAAGAGTGAGTAAACGATGACAGAAAAATCAGTTTTTGGGTGAACGAACCCTTTAAATGTCTGACACTTTGTGGTTTACCCTAGTTTAAATGTAATGTTATTAACAGACGTAGATCTTAACCACATTTTACATTTATAACAATAAAGCAGCAATGATTATATACACTACCTGACAGTAGTCTTGTTGTCTATCCAAGTTTAGGAACAGCAAATAATATCTTGACTTCTAGTTGTTCAGTTGGTGTCAGAAGTGGCTTATATAAAAGGTAAAGGCCTCTAGATTTTGCTTATTTGAGCACAATAAAATCTGATCATGTCTTGATTATTAATGATTTGATTAGGACAGTAAGCTCTGACTCTGCTTAGACTAAAGTCTCATCACTGAACAGAAATAATGTCCAGTATAGAATATAAAGTCCTGCTGCAGTGGAGACAGAATGAATATTGTGTCTGACTCCATCATGAGCTTGGAGGACTGCATCCATACATCTCTGACATGACTCAAATCACTGATTAATAAAGTCATCTGGAATGAAGAAGAAAGCGTTCAGCAGGACTCCCAGAGTTCATCAAGAGTCTTTGTGTTCATCTTCAACACCTCCTCCTTCATCAGCTCAATAATGTTCATGTCTGGTGACTGGGCAGGCCAATCCTAGAGCACTCTTTGCTTTCAGGAGCTTTGATGTGGAGGCTGAAGTATGAGCAGGAGCGCTATCCTGCTGGAGAATTGTCCCTCTCCTGTGGTTTGTAATGTAATGGGCAGCACAAATGTCTTGATACCTCAGGCTGTTGATGTTGATCATCCACTCTGCAGATCTCTCGCACGCCCCCATACTGAATGAACCCCAAACCATGATGACTCCTTCACCAAACTTGACTGATTTCTATGAGAATCTTGGTGCATGTGAATTCCAGTAGGTCTTCTGCAGTATTGGTGATGTTTAATGCAGATCAGCAGATGACTGATCACAAAAATCTGCCACTTTTATAAACAATCAACTAGAAGGCAAGTTATTATGTGTTGCTCTTACAACTGGGATCCACCTCAAGGCTTTTGTCAGGTAGTGTATGTATATTTTCTTTAATGTTGTCAGCTGATGCATCAGATTTCCATTGATGTACCGCAGCACAACAGGAGTTTTTGTGTTAAATATGATTTCTGACCCTCCCTACAGCTCACAATGAACTACAAAAAGCTCAATCTGAGATATCAAGTTCACTACTGACACACCCTCTGCGTCAACGATTGAGGTAAAGAAGATTTTACATTCACACATTCGCTCAGTGATGTTTTTTTACCACTTTATTATGAATATTTGGTATGAAATTGCATGTAATTATGACTTGAAAGCAACATTAGCTTTATTTAACTGACTGTGAACAGTGTTGTACTTTGATAGTCATTGGCTGCTAATATGATTTACCCATTTAGAATTTTCTAATAATACATTTATTAAATTATATAATTAAGCAGAAAGTCTGAATGTGCGAATATGAAACCAACTTTACACCTCAATGCTTCAATGAGACAACAACATTACTTAAAAAAACAGTAGAAATACAACAGCACATGCTGGATTTATGCATCTGTACGCTTCATATTTAATATTTAGCAAAAGCACGAGTAAATAAAAACCACATTACAGCCTTTAGCACTCATAAAGATGAACAGATTAATGATCTACAGAGACTGGTGAAGGGTCAGTTCACCTAAAAATGACATTTTTACTGCTTCTTCAGTTTTACTATTGAGGTAGAGTTGGTTTTATATTCCTGCATTCATTTATTTAACCCTTCCTATATTGTTTACCATGCTAATTTCAATATTGAGTCAGAAATAACATGCAAATATGACTTTAAAGCAACATTAGCTTTATTTAACTGCCTGTGAACAGTGTTCTACTTTGATAGTCACTGGCTGATAATATGATTTCACATTTAAAAATTAGCTAATAATGCTTTTCTGACATTATATTAAGGAGAAAGTCTGAATGTGTGAATATAAAACCAACTTCACATCAATGCTTCAATGAGATAACAACATTACCTTAACAACAGCACATGCTGGATTTATGCATCTGTATGCTTCATATTTAATATTTAGTGAAAGCACGAGTAAATAAACATCACATTACAGCCTTTAGCACTCAATGAATGGACAAACTTATGAAAGATGAACAGATTAGTGATCTATGGAGGTCTTAAAGAGACAGTTCACCTAAACATTTATTTTTTTACTAATTATTGCTACAAGATTTTTACTATTGAGATAAAGTTGGTTTTATATTCACACATTTGTTCATTTAACGCCCCCCTATATTGTTGGGTCTGAAATCATATTCAATTATGACTTTAAAGCAACATTAGCTTTATTTAACTGCCTGTGAACAGTATTCTACTTTAATAGTCATTGGCTGATAATATGATTTCACTATTTAAAATTAGCTAATAATGCTTTTCTGAAATTATATTAAGGGGAAAGTCTGAATGTGTAAATATAAAACCAACTTTACATCAATGCTTCAATGAGACGACAACATCACTTAAACAACAGCACATGCTGGATTTATGCATCTGTACGCTTCATATTTGTCATTTAGCAAAAGCACGAGTAAATAAAAACCACATTACAGCCTTTAGCACTCATACAGATGAACAGATTAATGATCTACAGAGACTGGTGAAGGGTCAGTTCACCTAAAAATGACATTTTTACTGCTACTTCAGTTTTACTATTGAGATAAAGTTGGTTTTATATTCCTGCATTCATTTATTTAACCCTCCCTAAATTGTTTACCATGCTAATTTCAATATTGAGTCAGAAATAACATGCAAATATGACTTGAAAGCAACATTAGCTTTATTTAACTGCCTGTGAACAGTGTTCTACTTTAATAGTCATTGGCTGATAATATGATTTCACAATTAAAAATTAGCTAATAATGCTTTTCTGAAATTATATTAAGGAGAAAGTCTGAATGTGTAAATATAAAACCAACTTCACATCAATGCTTCAATGAGACAACAACATTACTAAAAAAACAGCACATGCTGGATTTATGCATCTGTACGCTTCATATTTAATATTTAGTGAAAGCACGAGTAAATAAACATCACATTACAGCCTTTAGCACTCAATGAATGGACAAACGTATGAAAGATGAACAGATTAGTGATCTATGGAGGTCTTAAAGAGACAGTTCACCTAAACATTTATTTTTTTACTAATTATTGCTCCTACATTTTTACTATTGAGATTAAGTTGGTTTTATATTCACACATTCATTCATTTAACGCCCCCTATATTGTTGGGTCTAAAATCATATTCAATTATGACTTAAAAGCAACATTAGCTCTATTTAACTGCCTGTGAACAGTGTTCTACTTTAATAGTCATTGGCTGATAATATGATTTCACTATTTAAAATTAGCTAATAATGCTTTTCTGAAATTATATTAAGGAGAAAGTCTGAATGTGTAAATATAAAACCAACTTTACATCAGTGCTTCAATGAAACGACAACATTACTTAAACAACAGCACATGCTGGATTTATGCATCTGTACGCTTCATATTTAATATTTAGTGAAAGCACGAGTAAATAAAAACCACATTACAGCCTTTAGCACTCATAAAGACGAACAGATTAATGATCTACAGAGACTTTAAAGCACAGGTGTCAAACTCAGTTCCAAAAGGGCCGCAGCTCTGCACAGTTTAGTTCCAACCCTAATTAAACACACCTGATCAAACTAATTGAGTCCTTCAGGCTTGTTTGAAACCTACAGGTAAGTGTGTTGGAGCAGGGTTGGAACTAAACTGTGCAGGGCTTCGGCCCTCCAGGAATTGAGTTTGACACCCCTGCTTTAAAGGGTCAGTTCACCTAAAAATGACATTTTTACTGCTATTTTAGTTTTACTATTGAGATAAAGTTGGTTTTATATTCCTGCATTCCTTCATTTAACGCTCCCTATATTGTTTACCATGCTAATTTCAATATTGAGTCTGAAATCACATGCAAATATGACTTGAAAGCAACATTAGCTTAATTTAACTGCCTGTGAACAGTGTTCTACTTTGATAGTCATTGGCTGATAATATGATTTACCCATTAAAAATAAGCTAATAATGCTTTTCTGAAATTATATAATTAAGCAGAAAGTCTGAATGTGTAAATATAAAACCAACTTTACACCTCAATGCTTCAATGAGACGACAACATTACTTAAAAAAACAGCAGAAATACAACAGCACATGCTGGATTTATGCATCTGTACGCTTCATATTTGTCATTTAGCAAAAGCACGAGTAAATAAAAACCACATTACAGCCTTTAGCACTCATACAGATGAACAGATTAATGATCTACAGAGACTGGTGAAGGGTCAGTTCACCTAAAAATGACATTTTTACTGCTACTTCAGTTTTACTATTGAGATAAAGTTGGTTTTATATTCCTGCATTCATTTATTTAACCCTCCCTAAATTGTTTACCATGCTAATTTCAATATTGAGTCAGAAATAACATGCAAATATGACTTGAAAGCAACATTAGCTTTATTTAACTGCCTGTGAACAGTGTTCTACTTTAATAGTCATTGGCTGATAATATGATTTCACAATTAAAAATTAGCTAATAATGCTTTTCTGAAATTATATTAAGGAGAAAGTCTGAATGTGTAAATATAAAACCAACTTCACATCAATGCTTCAATGAGACAACAACATTACTAAAAAAACAGCACATGCTGGATTTATGCATCTGTACGCTTCATATTTAATATTTAGTGAAAGCACGAGTAAATAAACATCACATTACAGCCTTTAGCACTCAATGAATGGACAAACGTATGAAAGATGAACAGATTAGTGATCTATGGAGGTCTTAAAGAGACAGTTCACCTAAACATTTATTTTTTTACTAATTATTGCTCCTACATTTTTACTATTGAGATTAAGTTGGTTTTATATTCACACATTCATTCATTTAACGCCCCCTATATTGTTGGGTCTAAAATCATATTCAATTATGACTTAAAAGCAACATTAGCTCTATTTAACTGCCTGTGAACAGTGTTCTACTTTAATAGTCATTGGCTGATAATATGATTTCACTATTTAAAATTAGCTAATAATGCTTTTCTGAAATTATATTAAGGAGAAAGTCTGAATGTGTAAATATAAAACCAACTTTACATCAGTGCTTCAATGAAACGACAACATTACTTAAACAACAGCACATGCTGGATTTATGCATCTGTACGCTTCATATTTAATATTTAGTGAAAGCACGAGTAAATAAAAACCACATTACAGCCTTTAGCACTCATAAAGACGAACAGATTAATGATCTACAGAGACTTTAAAGCACAGGTGTCAAACTCAGTTCCAAAAGGGCCGCAGCTCTGCACAGTTTAGTTCCAACCCTAATTAAACACACCTGATCAAACTAATTGAGTCCTTCAGGCTTGTTTGAAACCTACAGGTAAGTGTGTTGGAGCAGGGTTGGAACTAAACTGTGCAGGGCTTCGGCCCTCCAGGAATTGAGTTTGACACCCCTGCTTTAAAGGGTCAGTTCACCTAAAAATGACATTTTTACTGCTATTTTAGTTTTACTATTGAGATAAAGTTGGTTTTATATTCCTGCATTCCTTCATTTAACGCTCCCTATATTGTTTACCATGCTAATTTCAATATTGAGTCTGAAATCACATGCAAATATGACTTGAAAGCAACATTAGCTTAATTTAACTGCCTGTGAACAGTGTTCTACTTTGATAGTCATTGGCTGATAATATGATTTACCCATTAAAAATAAGCTAATAATGCTTTTCTGAAATTATATAATTAAGCAGAAAGTCTGAATGTGTAAATATAAAACCAACTTTACACCTCAATGCTTCAATGAGACGACAACATTACTTAAAAAAACAGCAGAAATACAACAGCACATGCTGGATTTATGCATCTGTACACTTCATATTTAATATTTAGCAAAAGCATGAGTAAATAAAAACCACATTACAGCCTTTAGCACTCATAAAGATGAACAGATTAATGATCTACAGAGACTGGTGAAGGGTCAGTTCACCTAAAAATGACATTTTTACTGCTACTTCAGTTTTATTAAGGAGAAAGTCTGAATGTGTGAATATAAAACCAACTTCACATCAATGCTTCAATGAGACAACAACATTACTAAAAAAACAGCACATGCTGGATTTATGCATCTGTACGCTTCATATTTAATATTTAGTGAAAGCACGAGGAAATAAAAATCACATTACAGCCTTTAGCACTCAATGAATGGACAAACGTATGAAAGATGAACAGATTAATGATCTACACAGGCCTTAAAGGGACAGTTCACCTAAAAATGACATTTTTACTATTTATTAATACTCTGAAACTTTTACTATTGAGGTAAAGTTTTATATTCGCACATTTGTTCATTTGACACTCCCTATATTGCTTACCACACTAATTTAAATACTGGGTCTGAAATCACACGCAAGTATGACTTTAAAGCAACATTAGCATTATTTATTTGACCGTGAACAGTGTTGTACTTTGGTAGTCATTGACTGCTAATATGATTTACCTATAAAGAATCATCAAAGAAAGCAAAGTCTGAATGTTAGAATATACTTTACGTCAATATATTTACTTTATTAGTCAGTATTTACTCTCCATTAAGTGTCTATAGACCTTTATAAGTCTCTTTCTACACTAAAGAAGATATCTTGAAGAATGCTGAAAACCTGTAACCATTGACATGCATAGTAGAAAAACAAATAACATGGAAGTCAGTGGTTACAGGTTTACAACTGTCTTCAAAGCGTCTTCTTTTGTGTTTAATGGTAGAAATAAACTCATAAAGGTTTGAAACGAGAAAGTAGGAGACCTTTTTGAGTGAACTGTCCCTTTAAACGACAGCAGAGCGAGCTGACACTTAGGATGAGATAACAGTTGAGCTAATGATTAAATCAGGGGGTTATTTACCTGTTCTCCGCTGTCTCAAAAGTCCTTTCCGGGAAACCCAGATCACTCGGTGGCCATATTTTCAATGTTTAACTTATACGCAGCTGTTTTGGTCAAGGATAAAAACTGTCGTCAGCCGGAATGTTGATACACACGACCGCCAGGTTAAAACACACGACCGCCAGGAAACTCTTTAGTTAACACGATGTCATATATTAAAGTCGTCTATATTCGGTCCCATAAATGTTGGTGCTTGCTCGAATAGCGGTCTTTGCTAAGTTTCCGGTTGGTCCGGCCACTGCGCATGTGCGCTCGATTCTCCATGCTCCGGCTGGCTGTTTCCATGAGAACCAAGAGGTTCACTGCTGGCTTTGTAGCTGTAGCAGCTGCTGATTGGCTCGTGTTCGGATTTCTTCCATTCATAAAAAAGGTTGTTGCTAGAAGAGATACAGCTTCGGCCGGAAGTTGACGACATTTTTAAATATTATTTATTAAATAATCCATTAATTGTATTTTATTACCGTCTACCCCAACCACAAACCTAAATCACAACAACGTAAAGACAGCAAATATATATATATTTTTATGTTTATTTGATAAATTACCCATTATGTCTACCCCAACCACAAACTAAAACCCAACTATCACAGTAATGTAAAAATTATACCGAGTATTTTTATATTATTTATTTAATTTACCCATTAATTGTATTTTATTAACTCTATCCCAGCCCCAATCCTAAACCATCACCGTATGTACATACAGTAATAATACGAGTATTGTTCCCAATAATTATTCAATTACCCATGAATTGTGCTTTATTAACGTCTACCCTTACCCCAAACCTAAATTCAGCTATTTAGTCATTTAAAACAGTAATTATACAGAGTATTTTTATATTTATTCACTAAATTACCCGTGAATTGTATTTTATTAACGTCTACCCTAACCCCAAACCAAAACCCAACCATCCCAGTAATGTAAAAACAGTAATTACAGAGTAATTTTTATATCATTTAAATGACCAATTCTAAACCATCACCGTACTAAATAAAGTAAATCAGTAATAATACTATTGCTCCCATTAGTTATTAAATTACCCATGAACTATATTTTTTAACGTCTACCCCTACCCCAAACCTAAAACCCTCACAATAAATTAAAAACTGATACTAAACCAAAGTATTATAAATACTATTAATTAAATTGCCCATTAAATTGTACTTTAATAACTCCGACTCCACCTCAATCCCAAACCTACTCTCACCGTAATTTTAAAAACCCTAATTATTGTTGTACAGTGTCACAATGGATAGAAGTATCCGAAGCTGTATCCCATATAAAATAGTCACCCATCTATGGTTGTTGCTAGAAGAGATACAGGTCCGGTTGGAATAGATTTTTTTATTACCCTAAACCTCTCTCACAGCTGCTTTTTGTGACAATGTAAAACAAATACCAATTTTAAGTTACATTTTTAACCTGCAATTAAAAAATGCGTAAAATTTAATAAATAAAAACGACTATGAAAAAATAAAAAATAAAAGTGTCCAGTCTTCCGGTCTAACTCATCTCCAAACAGCTCGATGTTGCAGACTGATATTTTTTTCTCGTCATATTATTTTCAATTAATTGTATTGTTATAACCACACTGGTTTGTAGAGAAGGTAGTTTGACCGTTGCCAAACAAAGTGGATATAACGTCTTACAATAAGATATAAATGAACGTGTAACGGTAAACTTGGGTCACATGTGTTCTATGAACCAATCATGTTGTAGCGTTGACGTGACGACGTGTTTTACGGCATGTCAATCATTATTGTAACACAAGGACGAAAATCAGCTTCATATCGAAACACAGCAGGGACTTTAAGACAGCAAAACTGATCTAAACAACTCATTTCTTTAAAATATAGGTAATACTTTCAAAATCAGTATAGTTGTATACGTCTTTATAATTTTATTGTGTGTATTGCTACTATTATTTATCATTATAACTAAATATTATGGTATTTTAACCTTACTATAAGTAAGAACTTGAATTACTTGATAATTAAAATTTTGAAATATAGAAAAATACTTAATAATTATGCAGATATCTCGATAATGCTACATTGATTTTTGTTTTTACAGTTTGTTTTAAAACCCACATAAAAATACTTAAAAATTATGTTAAATATTATAGTGTTTTTGAACCATACTAAAGTAAATTAATACTTTGTGGTGATTCTATAGCACTACACATAAAACATCTATAGTAATATAAACAAATGACCCAATACTGTGGTTTTCCGCTACCATATGGTAACCTCACCGGCCACTTTATTAGGTACACCTTACTAGTACTGGGTTAGATCGCCTTTTGCCTTCAGAACTGCCTTGCCTTGCTGGATAAGTTGGCGGTTCATTCCGCTGTGGCGACCCCGGATTAATAAAGGGACTAAGCCGACAAGAAAATGAATGAATGAATGAATGAATGAATGGCTGGAGTCTAACAGTACTGAGGTACAGAACATCAATAATCAAATGCAAAATAAAACTGTACTGTCTTACTGTATAAATAAACACAATTAATATGTGTTAAAGCAGCAAACTCTATCATTTATTGTGTCCACGTGGCTTAAATTTGCTTGAAATTATACAGTCAGAGGCCTTACCTTTTTTATATATCGTGAAATGAGCATAATTTCACAAGATGACTATTAATTCATTATTGATTGGATGATTTTGTAGGCGAGTGCATCGACATAATGAAAACATTGATGATGATGAAATGATTGTCGAAATCTTGTCGTCTATCCAAGCTTTAGGAACAGCAAATACTTGACTTCTATTAGATCATTTGATATCGGAGGTGTCTCGTATGAAAGGCAAAGGCCTCTAGATTTTGCTTATTTGAGCACAATAAAATCTGATCATGTCTTGATTATTAATGATTTGATTAGGACAGTAAGGTCTGACTCTGCTTAGACTAAAGTCTCATCACTGAACAGAAATAATGTCCAGTATAGAATATAAAGTCCTGCTGCAGTGGAGACAGAATGAATATTGTGTCTGACTCCATCATGAGCTTGGAGGACTGCATCCATACATCTCTGACATGACTCAAATCACTGATTAATAAAGTCATCTGGAATGAAGAAGAAAGCGTTCAGCAGGACTCCCAGAGCTCATCAAGACTCTTTGTGTTCATCTTCAATGCCTCCTCCTTCATCAGCTCAATAATGTTCATGTCTGGTGACTGGGCTGGCCAATCCTGGAGCACTCTTTGCTTTCAGGAGCATTGATGTGGAGGCTGAAGTATGAGCAGGAGCGCTATCCTGCTGGAGAATTGTCCCTCTCCTGTGGTTTGTAATGTAATGGGCAGCACAAATGTCTTGATACCTCAGACTGTTGATGTTGATCATCCACTCTGCAGATCTCTCGCACGCCCCCATACTGAATGTAGACCCCAAACCATGATGTCTCCTTCACCAAACTTGACTGATTTCTGTGAGAATCTTGGCTCCATGCTGGTTCCAGTGGGTCTTCTGCAGTATTGGTGATGATTAATGCAGATCAACAGATGATTCATCCGAAAAATCTGCTCTTACAACAAGGATCGATGACAAGATGACAAGTCAAAAAGTGGTATACTGTATTGTGCAGCCCTAGTGTGTGAAAAAAGATCACAGCAGACAGTGAGTCCTTTGAACTGTTTAATAAACAACGTTCAGTTCGACCGTAACGTCCAGAGTAACCTTTGACCTCAGAACAAAAGGAGGGAGAGGGGGATTATTAACATAACTCCATACATACAGTAAGACCATGAGCGCAAACATCTCAGCTTTCAGCACAATCTCCCTTAATCCAGTCAGTGTGTATATGTGTGTGTGTGTGTGTGTGTGTGTGTGTGTGTGTGTAAGGACGCAGGTCACAGTGGTCTGCTCATGGATTTTCTTTCCTTCAACATGTTCATCAGACATAAACTCGTATTTCATATCAGATCTTCTTTTATTTCTTATATATATATATATATAATTAATGCTTAAATCTATTTTTTTTGCTAATGGATGAGTTTTGAGATCCAAACCTAAATGTCTGTGAATAATTAAACACTCCTGCTTGTCAAATAATACTGTAGTAACTATTTTGTTATCGTCTTTCTTTCATTTTAGATTTTTTTCATTTGTATTTTTAATTTTTTTTACACATTGTTCTGTACAGATGAGGACGTGAACATGTGGCCATGACAGATCAGGGTGTGCAGAGATGTGGAGAAGCCAAACATACAAAAACACATCTAGCTCTTTTTTCACCTTCAAATAAATTTTTAGGGGGCATTATTATTACTATCATGTTCAACTTTGAGATTTCTCACATTTAAGTTGATGTTTGCATTACAATGATGCCGTAAAAATGTAAAAATATGTTTCCAGTTCACCCAGATCAGTAGCTATGTTTCCAACCCAGGCTCATTATTGATCTGTACCCCTGTATACATTTCTGGAGAGCGCCAATTGCGTCGCAGGAGGTACGTTTTTTTGCAGGTTTTGTTTTCGTGAGTCCACCAGAGGCCGCTGTGTACACTTTTTCGGATCTTAAACTTCTCTCGTGAGTGTCATTCGCGCCTGCTGTTCTCACGTAATTCTACCATAGGCTGCTGTCAACTGACTGTGCAATCGATTGACCTGCCCACCCCCTTCCCTAAACTCAACTAATAGTGTTTTCAAAAGCAGTAATTGACCTGCCCAAACACTTCCCTAAACCCAACCGATATTGTTTTCAAAACCACAAAATGACCCGCCCACCCCCTTCCCTAAACTCAACTAATAGTGTTTTCAAAAGCAGCAATTGACCTGCCCAACCACTTCCCTAAACCCAATCGATAGTGTTTTTCAAAAGCACTGATTGACCCGCCCACCCATTTCCCTAAACCCAACCGATAGTGTTTTCAAAACCACAGAATGACCCGCCCACCCCCTTCCCTAAACTCAACTAATAGTGTTTTCAAAAGCAGCAATTGACCTGCCCAACCACTTCCCTAAACCCAATCGATAGTGTTTTTCAAAAGCACTGATTGACCCGCCCACCCATTTCCCTAAACCCAACCGATAGTGTTTTCAAAACCACAGAATGACCCGCCCACCCACTTCCCTAAACTCAACTAATAGTGTTTTCAAAAGCAGCAATTGACCTGCCCAACCACTTCCCTAATCCCAATCGATAGTGTTTTCAAAAGCACTGATTGACCCGCCCACCCATTTCCCTAAACCCAACCGATAGTGTTTTCAAAACCACAGAATGACCCGCCCACCCCCTTCCCTAAACTCAACTAATAGTGTTTTCAAAAGCACTGATTGACCCGCCCACCCATTTCCCTAAACCCAACCGATAGTGTTTTCAAAAGCACTGATTGACCCGCCCACCCATTTCCCTAAACCCAACCGATAGTGTTTTCAAAACCACAGAATGACCCGCCCACCCACTTCCCTAAACTCAACTAATAGTGTTTTCAAAAGCAGCAATTGACCTGCCCAACCACTTCCCTAAACCCAATCGATAGTGTTTTTCAAAAGCACTGATTGACCCGCCCACCCATTTCCCTAAACCCAACCGATAGTGTTTTCAAAACCACAGAATGACCCGCCCACCCCCTTCCCTAAACTCAACTAATAGTGTTTTCAAAAGCAGCAATTGACCTGCCCAAACACTTCCCTAAACCCAACCGATATTGTTCTCAAAACCACAAAATGACCCGCCCACCTCCTTCCCTAAACTCAACTAATAGTGTTTTCAAAAGCAGCAATTGGCCTGCCCAACCACTTCCCTAATCCCAATCGATAGTGTTTTCAAAAGCACTGATTGACCCACCCACCCATTTCCCTAAACCCAACCGATAGTGTTTTCAAAAGCACTGATTGACCCGCCCACCCATTTCCCTAAACCCAACCGATAGTGTTTTCAAAACCACAGAATGACCCGCCCACCCACTTCCCTAAACCCAACTGATAGTGTTTTCAAAAGCACTGATTGACCCGCCCACCCATTTCCCGAAACCCAACCGATAGTGTTTTCAAAACCACAGAATGACCCGCCCACCCACTTCCCTAAACCCAACCGATAGTGTTTTCAAAAGCAATGAATGACCCGCCAAACGCCTTACCTAAACCCAACCGATAGTGTTTTAAAAAGCAGCGATTGACCCGGCCACCCACTTCCCTAAACCCAACCGACAGTGTTTTCAAAAGCACAGATGGACCCGCTCTCTTCCTTCCCTAAACCCAACCGATAGTGTTTTCAAAAGCACAGAATGACCCGCCCACCCACTTCCCTAAACCCAACCCAAAGTTTTCAAAAGCACAGAATGACCACCCCACCCACTTCCCTCAATCCAACGATAGTGTTTTCAAAAGCACAGAATGACCACCCCACCCACTTCCCTAAACCCAACCGATAGTGTTTTCAAAAGCACAGAATGACCACCCCACCCACTTCCCTAAACCCAACCGATAGTGTTTTCAAAAGCACAGAATGACCACCCCACCCACTTCCCTAAACCCAACCGATAGTGTTTTCAAAAGCACAGAATGAACTGACCACCCACTTCCATAAACTCAACCAATAGTTTTCAAAAGCACCAATTAACCCACCCACCCACTAAACCCAACCAATAGTGTTTTTAAAAGCACAGAATGACCCGCTCACCCACTTTCCTAACCCACCCGACAGTGTTTTCAAAATCAACAATGGACCCGCTCTCTTCGTTCCCTAAACCCAACCGATAGTGTTTTAAAAGCAGCAACTGATCCGCCCTCTTTCTTCCCTAAACTTAATAGAGTGGTTTTTTTTAAAAGCATAGATTGACCCTTTTCCCCATCTTACTGAATGAAACGCCTACTTTACTACATCCAATCAGCTTGCAGTAGAACAAAACAAGCCACGACCTCTGTTTTCTCATTTATTATTCCTTTTCTTTTGGAACTGCGTCACAATATGAAGAAAAAAATGTTTGCAGCTTTTTTTTTTTTTAAATGAAATATTCCAAAAAATGTACATACAAAATGAGATCGATGGAAACATAGCTAGTGAAACAACGAAAAGCGCCATATTCTAAATGTCCAGGCCAGTAGATGTCGCTCTGAGTTTGGGCAGAAATACCATGCGCCTGTGCACATTCATTCACTCCTGTAGTCTACCATTGTTATTGTGTTTCTTGCTCATCATGCCTATAAACTGTACTTTGTTTCTTTAAAAACATTGCATTTTCAGGTCCCCAGAATGCTGCTGTTGTGTAAACGAACGGCCGAAATGCTTTAAAAGTTTTAAAATCGGAAAAAGTTGTGCAAACGCCCCCTTCATTTCTCACATTTCATTTTATTTTTGTTTATCTCTCCATCCATTATTGTCTGTCTCTCTTGTTTTTTTTCAGCGATACGCCTCCTGGAGGCAGGAATGGCCACAGAATAACAATATTGTGTGTTTGGCAGTGTGATATAGAACATTACGAGCACCAAAAACCAAATCAGTGTGTGTGTGTGTGTGTGTGTGTGTGTGTGTGTGTGTGTGTGTGTGTGTGTGTGTGTGTGTGTAAATGAGTGTTTTTGTATGCGTGTGTGAATACCTTGGAAAAACTCTTGTCTTGTTAACCAGCACAAATGTATAAACATTCTTTTACAGCAGGTCTACGGAATGCTTGATTCTGATTGGCTGATGAGGATTCTAAGGCGTTGTTATTTTAAGGAAGGTTTATTTCCAGAACATTTACACTCTCTGTTGCTAGGAAAATGATCATAAAAACAACAAAAAATATGTTGCTTTAAGCTCTATATAACATTATATCACACGTCTATTGAATGGTTGATTCTGATTGGCTGATGAGAATTTCAAGGTGTGCCGTTATGTTCAAATAAACGCACAGCTTAAGTAGTTCCGGCAGGTTTTAAGCACATTACAGCTTCATATCACTACGCTGAATAATTTAAGTTATTTCACAGCACCAACAGTCAAATACTCAATTCTGATTGGCTGATGATCTTTCTAAGGTGTTTGGTTATTTTCAGATAAACGCACAGTTAAAGTAGTTCCGGCAGGTTTTGCAGTTTCATATCACTACGCTAAATGATTTGAGTAATTTCACAGCTACAACAGTATAATACTCAATTCTGATTGGCTGATGATCATTCTAAGGTGTTTGTTTTTAGATAAACACACATTTAAAGTAGTTCAGGCAGGTTTTGCGGTTCCATATCACTACGCTAAATGATTTGAGTTATTTCACAGCTACAACAGTCAAATACTCAATTCTGATTGGCTGATGATCATTCTAAGGTGTTTGTTTTTAGATAAACACACATTTAAAGTAGTTCCGGCAGGTTTTGCGGTTCCATATCACTACGCTAAATGATTTGAGTTATTTCACCGCTGCAACAGTCAAATACTCAATTCTGATTGGCTGATGATCATTCTAAGGAGTTTAATTAATTTCAGATAAATGCACAACTGAAGTAGTTTCGGCAGGTTTTGTAGTTCCATATCACTACCCTGCTTGATTTGAGTTATTTCACCGCTGCAACAGTCAGAAATCACATCAAAACACAACAGAAGGCTTTGGAAGATGTGGAGGAAACTAGTGCTACACACAGGAGTAGTTTGAAGGCAAAAACCTGACAAATATAACATCTAAACAGTGGATTTAGCTGTGGGAACCATAGTATAAGCTGAATAAATGCCTTTAGGTCATTGAACTTATAGAAAATAATGCATACTTGTGTTATTTTCGAATAATTCAATGACTCATCACTAACTATTGCTTATTAAATGAGGATGCATTCACTGGTCAGTGGTTTCAAAAGGTGAATAATATTTGACTTTGTATTATTCGCTTAATTTTGATACATTTATTCAGAAAATGTGGCTTAATATCTTAACATCCAAGTTGAATTAAGAGTGATTAGGCATTTGTGCTGGAAAACAAGACATCGTTTTTTCCCCAAAGTGTACGTGAGAATTTCCAGGTGAAGCATGTAATGTATTGTGATCTATCAGTGTGTGCTGATTTCTCTTCAGAGAGTGTCAAAATGAAGGTATTTCTGCAAACCGATTACACACTTCACCTTTAGCGCAGGTAGGTCACTATGAGGGGCACTTGTGTTGTACCAGTTCAGTGAGACGTACACAATAGTGTATAAAACAAGTAGCGCTGGATGTCAAAAAAATGAACACACACTCAATTCTTCATTCACACACTCACACACTATGGGATCAGTTTCTAGTCGAAAGTATTGAGGCCACAGATAGAAAAATAACATGCATAAATTCATTCATTCATTCGTTTTCTTGTTGGCTTAGTCGCTTTATTAATCCAGGGTCGCCACAACGGAATGAACCGCCAACTAATCCAGCAGCGGATGCCCTTCCAGTCGCAACCCATCTGTGGGAAACATCCACACACACACTACGAACAATTTAGCCTACCCAATTCACCTGTACCGCATGTCTTTGGACAGTGGGGGAAACCGGAGCAAACCCACACGAATGCAGGGTGAATATGCAAACTGAGAAACGCCAACTGAGCCGAGGTTCAAACCAGCAACCCAGTGACCTTCTTGCTGTGAGGCGACAGCACTACCTACTGCACCACTGATAGACAAAGATTTGGCTGCGGGGAATAAAGGGTTAAAAGTTCATTTTTACAACAACACCAAAGTATAGCCGACCTAGTGCTGTGCTGCAACGCGGGATTCGTCGATTTTTTTGTCGTATATTAAATGAGATTCAAGCTTTTTTGAAGAAAAAAAACATTTATAACATTAGTGCATGTCAGTAACTCACCAGTACTTACATTTTTTATGTATGTCATCGTAAAAAGAAAAGATCATAAATAATTGGAAACTGAGCAACTGCAATACTAAAACCCTTGGGAAGAACTGTAGTCGAATCCAAAGTTCAGAGGACCGTTCTTTGGAATCCTCTCAAGCAATGGACGTCTCCATTCCGATTGGTTGCCGTCGAACCTTATTCTCAGTACTATGAAGTTGACTTGATTTCAACTCTCCTCGACGCCCACACCGGCGTAGACGCGCCGCGCCGCTGGCTCCCATTGAAAATGAATCGATTTTAATGTGAACGCACAATAATATGCTGGTGTTTAACTGCATTGCTTTATTGCACTCCTACATTGAGCTCTCACATACTCTATGCTACTTCATAATCATGGTGGGCGTTTCTCTCTGTCTCGCGCTGAATGCAGTCAACCAATCGCAACAGACTGGGTCATCAGGAGGAAAAACGAATCATATGGGAGTCGTTGGGATAATTAGGTCAAAATAAATGCAGATTTTAAGATAATGAAAGTGTTATGTGACCTTGCACGCTTATCAGCATGTTGTTGGAGACCCCTAAAACCAAAATATGACCCTTTGTCATGCAAAATAGGGGCTCTTAAATACTTTTTGTGGTGTGCTTATGGTTCTGTGCTTGGATTTCTAGTTGCATTGGAGTGATGTCATCTCCCCCTTCATCTGATTGGCTAGCTGAGCAGATGTCAATCACCATTACGGGACCAATCATGATGCTGTGATTTAAATTAAAAGCTCTGAAGGCATAATTTGGAAACGTACGCGACATTTTTTTCATTGTGAAAACATGAAGGTTTTTAGGGATATCTAATATCGTCATTCATTCATTCATTAGTCCCTTTATTCATCAGGAATGGCAGCAGAATGAACCGCCAACTATTCCAGCCACAGCGGATGTCCTTCCAGCTGCAACCCAGTACTGGAAAACACCCATACACTCTTACGTGCACACGCTACAACTAACTTAGTTCATGAATTCGCGGATGTGTTTGGACTGTGGGGGAAACCGGAGCACCCAGAGGAAACCCACACCAACACGGGGAGAACATGCAAACTCCACACAGAAACGCCAACTGACCCAGCCGAGGCTCGAACCAGCGACCTTCATACTGTAAGACAACAGTGCTAACAACTGTGCCACCCATATATTTTTATTTATGCTTATTATTTTTCAATCTATAACCTCAATACTTTTGATTTAAACCTGATCTCATCACGCACACACACACACACACACACACACACACACACACATACACACACCAATGCATGTGATCAGTGAGGACAGAGAATGTGTTGTCTATTTCAAAAGGCAGTACGATACTTACAAACCCCTCATTCGAATAAATAACAAATAAATTAATCATATAAAAAAATCGGACGGACCGCTCTACAAGTCAGTCGAGTTAAAAAAAACAGACACATTCGGCACACACAATACATGCACGCTAGAAACCAAAGCAGGACAGTCACTATCATGTGAAGACGGATGGTTAAGAGATCTACTCAGAAACATTCAAAAATCATCATTATGGGACGGGGCGGTGGATCTGTCGACCTAATGTTGTGGTGCGGTTTTGGGGAAGGTGTGATTATGAGTAAACGATGGGAGTTTGTTGAGTGGGCGCTGAAGAAGTGTTAGGTGTGAATGTTAATGTGTGTGTGCTATAGCACCCCGTCCATGAAGCTGGTATCGAGGTGCTGGATCAGCACGCGGATGAAGCTCATTTCTTTGCGCGTGTTCTCGAAAATGACGCGTGGGTCGTCCGACTGGCAGCGCAGGCAGTTTGGAGCCATCACCATCGCTAGATTACTGACGTCCATCTTAGTCATGGAGACACTAGCGGGTTGAGCAAATACCTGCGGATGGAGAGCACACAGATCTCATGTTAGACGAACATATAGATTAAAAGAGTGAGTCAGTAAGTTAGAGTACATCCAGGAGGTTGTTATCACAGAATAACGCCTGACACGTTTATCAGTAGCCTGATGTGAAACACTGAAGGGGTTTATTCTGTGAAAACTATATGCACAAAATCCCGCTTTTTACACGACTACCTGACACATAACATAAACAGTAGACACAAAACATTGTTCTGAGCCATAATAGTTTATTGATCCTTTAATTAAACACAAAGCTGACAGAAATCAAAACAGCTGATGGAGTATACACTAACCTGCGCATTATTTAGTCACTAGATGGCGCCAAACAGTCAAAAACACAAAGCTGACAGAAATCAAAACAGCTGATGGAGTATACACTAACCTGCGCATTATTCAGTCACTAGATGGCGCCAAACAGTCAAAAACACAAAGCTGACAGAAATCAAAACAGCTGATGGAGTATACACTAACCTGCGCATTATTCAGTCACTAGATGGCGCCAAACAGTCAAAAACACAAAGCTGACAGAAACAAGATCGACTTGTATAAGACTGAAGGGTTTATTATGAATGAAATGATATATAGCGACAGAAAAAATATTGATAAATGGACATTTTTGTAATATTTTGTAATATATGTTGCATATACGACATGTATATTATACATATGTGAAAACCAAATATTGTAAAAAAACTTGTATGTCATAAATGTAATTTATTTCCATATATAAGACTAAAAGATTTATTATGATTGAATTTATATATATAACAATTGAAAAATCCATAGGTAAATGGGCATTTTGGTAATATTTTGTTATATTTGCATATACGACATATATTTTATATATGTTGAAATCTAAATATGAAATTGTGTGTCATAAATGTAATTTATTTCCATATATAAGACTAAAAGATTTATTATGATTGAATTTATATATATAACAATTGAAAAATCCATAGGTAAATGGGCATTTTGGTAATATTTTGTTATATTTGCATATATGACATATATTTTATATATGTTGAAATCTAAATATGAAATTGTGTGTCATTAATGTAATTTATTTGCATATATTTCCATTTATAGGACTGAAGGGTGTATTATGATTAAAATTACATGTATAACAATTGAAAAACATTAAGTAACATGACAGTTTTATATTATTTTGTAATTTATGTTGCATATACGACATGTGTTTTATAAATATGTAAAGACCAAATTTAAACTTGCATGTTATAAATGTAATTTATTTGCAGATATTTCCATTTATATGACTAAATTGTTTATTATGATTGAAATGACATATATAACTATTGAAAAATATATAGATAAATGTGCATTTTGGTAATAATTTGAATGTTGTATATACTACTGTTCTATATATAAACTTGTATGTAATTTGCATATATTTCCATATATAAGTCTAAAGTGTTTGTTATTATTATGTTATATTTTATATTATTATTATTATTATTATAAATTAATTGAAAACATAAATGTAAATGGCATTATAATTGAAATGAGATTGAAAAATATATAGCTAAATTGGCATTTTTGTAATATTTTATTTTCATAAATGTAATTTATTTGCACATATTTCCATTCATAAGAATAAAAGATGTATTATGATAGAAATTGCATATTTCTAAAGGGTGTATATAAATAAAAATGACATATAACAATATAAGAAATCCAGATAAATGGCCATTTTTGCAATATTTTTTTAATAAATGTTGCATATACGACATATATTTTACATATGCAAAATCCAAATATGAACTTATTATGTCATACATGTCATTTATTTGCATATATTTCCATTTATAAGACTAAAAGGTGTATTGTGGTAGAAGTTGTATATTTCTAAAGGGTGTATTATAATAGAATATACATATAATGATTGAAAAAAATATAGATAAATGGCCAGTTTTGCAATAGTTTGTAAAATATGTTGTATATACAACATATTTTGTATATAAACTTGTACGTAATATATAATTTGCATATATTTCCATTTATAAGACTAAAGGGTTTATAATGATTGAAACAAGATTGAAAAATATATAGCTAAATGGGCATTTTGCAAATATTTTGTAATATACGTTGCATATACGACATTTTATACATGCAAAATCCAAACATTAACTTGTATGTCATATGTATTTGCATATATTTCCATATATAAAACTAAAGGGTTTATTATGACTGAAGTGATATATAATGATAAAAAACATATATAGGTAAATGGCCATTTTGGTGACATTTTGTAATATATGATGCATATACAACAGAAATATTATATATTTTTTATGATTTTTTGGTTTGATTTAGATTTTTTTTTGGTTTGTTTTATTATGATTGAATATTTATGAAAAATGTAAATAAATGAACATTGTTGTAATATTTTGTAAGATATGTTGCATTTACAACATGTACTTTATATATATATATATATATATATATATATATATATATATATATATATATATGTATATATATATATATATATATATAACTAAATTTGCATATATTTCCGTATATAAGACTAAAGTGTTTATTATGTTTGAAATGATGTATTTGTAATTATGTTCGTCTTTCTGCCGGTGGTGTTTCATTCCAGGGTCTCAGTCTAGTTGGTTTCGGTTTCGGTCAGCGCTGGGATGAAACATGCACGCTGCGTGTGTGAGTGCACGGTGAGTGTTTTCATTCATCGTGTATTAGTGTCTCGCGTTTAGTCTTCTGTTGGTGTTGTGTACATGCACCGCGTGCTTTTGTTGTCATGAACACGCGGATTGACCCTCATTGGCTGCGTGTTGTGAGCGCATGGCTTGTATTGTCTCTCTGTGTCATGTGCATGTCTTTTGTCTAGTCCCACCCTCCTTGTTAACCCATTATTAGTTAAGTTTATCTGTTTGTGTTAATTTACTTCACCTTATATTCTCCTCATGTCTGCTGTCCTGTGCTAGTTTGTCATCATATGTTGCGTTGTCCTGTCGTGTTTCCAGTTCTGACCCCTGCCAGCCTGCCCAGTCATGTTTAATTGTGTATTTATTTGCTTTGCTAGTGTTTTTCCCCTCGGGGTAGTTGGTTTTGCTGTTTTGCTTTTTATTTTTATCAATAAATACCCAATATTTGCTGCACCATTTGAGTCCTCGCTCCTTTTCCCCAACCTCAACTGTGACAGAAATGACATATATAACATTCGAAAAATATATAGATGAATGGGCATTTTGGTAATATTTTGTAATATTTGTTGTATATACTACATATATTTTATATATTAACTTTTATGCCATGTGCAATTTGCATATATTTCCATATATAAGACTAAAGGATTTAATATGAATGAAATTATATATAATATTTGCAAAAAAACAGGAACTAGCCATTTTAGTAATATTTTGTGTTGCATATATATATATATATATATATATATATATATATATATATATATATATATATATATATATATATTTATTTATTTATTTTATTTATTTATTTTTTTACTTGTGAAATCCATGAACTTGTATGTCATATGTAATTTGCATATATTAACATACATTAGACTAAAGGCTTTATCATGATTGAAATTATAAATAAAATTGAAAAATAAATAGGTAAATGGCCATTTTTGCAATATTTCGTAATATATGTTGTATATACTACATATATTTTATATATGTGAAATCCTAATATGAACTTGTATGTCATATAAGCAATTTGCATGTATTTATGGGACATTGTATATAGAAATGATCCCACATTTCCTCGCTAATCCCACGTTGTTGTAACAATTGAGAATGCAATTAAATTAACACATTAGTTGCTTGTTGAATACTGCGCTGTGAGACCATCTCCCACCACATTAGCGGCAGCATTTTAATGCACTCTGCTATTGCGTGGGTTATTTATAAGCGTTTGGAGGATTTCTCATCAGGCATTGTTGCCAAGTACCTCTCCATCGTGGCCTCTGGTGGGCTGTTTGTTGAGGTGAGGTAAACGGCCGACAAAATGCAGCTTATTCCAAAGAACATAAGAGTATTTGTAATAATTTGAATGTAGTAATGTGCACCTGTAAAGCAGCTTTGAAATAATAATCATTGTGAAAAGAGCTACAAATAAACGTGAACTGAATCGAGTTGAATTATGAAATAAGCTGTTGCCTGTGTTTGCATTTTTGGCTTGGACTTCATTTTGGCTTAAACAGACCAAAACCAAAAGAGATGAACGGACAGACAGACAGATCTACAGACACAGAGACAGACAGACCTGTAGGAAGCGGATGAGGTAGCAGAGCACCAGTTTGTTGATGTGAGGGAGGTTGAGGACGACATTAACAGCGGCCGCAGGACTGTCGTAGTTCATCACACACTGCTCATAAAACTCATGAGGAATCACCGGCTCCTCCAGCTCTCGGTACCACAGCTTCAGCAGAGACGCTACACACACACAAACACACAGTGCACTGTGAAAAACACTGAGAAATCAGCATAAAAGTAACATATTTCATATTCGTGAAAATGTACACAGCGCACTCTAGTGGATTTCCCATGTGAAACATACCAAAACATAGCCTAATTACATATTTCAGATTTGCTAAAATATATACAGTGCCCTCTAGTGGATTAGTCATCTGAAACATACATCAAAAGATACTCTAAGTAACATATTTTAGATTTGCAAAAATGTAGCCAGTGCCTTTAAGTGGATTTGCCATCTGAAGCATAACAAAACGTACCCTAAATAATATATTTCAGATTTGCTAATATATATATACAGCACCCTCCAGTGTATTTGTCATTTGAAACGTATATCGAAAACATACCCTAAGTAACGCATTTTAGATTTGCCAAAATGTAGACAGTGCCCTCTAGTGGATTAATCATCTGAAACGTACAATAAAAGATACTCTAAGTAATGTTTTTTAGATTTGCAAAAATTTAGGCAGCACCCTCTGGTGGATTTGCCATTTGAAACATAACAGAACATACCCATATAACATATTTCAGATTTGCAAAAATGTAGACAGTGCCCTCTAGTGGATTTTTCATCTGAAACGTAACAAAACATACCCTATATAAAGAATTTCAGATTTGCTAAAATATAGACAGCGCACTTTAGCATATGTGTCACCTAGATGTAGAACAAAATGTACAATAGGCAACAAATTGCAGATTTTCCAAAAAGTAGACAGTGCCCTGTGGTGGAATTGTTATCTGAAACGTACAATAAAAGGTACTCTAAGTAACATACTTCAGAATTATAGACATCGCCCTCTAGTGGATTCGACATCTGAAACATATAAGGAAAGGAACTCTAAGTAACGTATTTCAGATTTGCAGAATTATAGACAGCGCCCTCTAGTGGATTTGACATCTGAAACATGAGGAAAGAAACTCTAAGTAACGTATTTCAGAAACATAGACAGCGCCCTCTAGTGGATTCGACATCTGAAACATATAAGGAACACTAAGTAACATATTTCAGAAATATAGACAGCGCCCTCTAGTGGATTCGACATCTGAAACATATAAGGAAAGGAACTCTAAGTAAGGTATTTCAGATTTGCAGAATTATAGACAGCGCCCTCTAGTGGATTTGACATCTGAAACATATGAGGAAAGGAACTCTAAGTAACGTATTTCAGAAACATAGACAGCGCCCTCTAGTGGATTCGACATCTGAAACATATAAGGAGCACTAAGTAACATATTTCAGAAACATAGACATCGCCCTCTAGTGGATTCGACATCTGAAACATATAAGGAACTCTAAGTAACGTATTTCAGAAATATAGACAGCGCCCTCTAGTGGATTCGACATCTGAAACATATAAGGAAAGGAACTCTTAATAACCTATTTCAGAAATATAGACATCGCCCTCTAGTGGATTCGACATCTGAAACATATAAGGAACTCTAAGTAACATATTTCAGAAATATGGACATCGCCCTCTAGTGGATTCGACATCTGAAACATATAAGGAAAGGAACTCTTAATAACCTATTTCAGAAATATAGACATAACCCTCTAGTGGATTCGACATCTGAAACATATAAGGAACTCTAAGTAACGTATTTCAGAAATATAGACAGCGCCCTCTAGTGGATTCAACATCTGAAACATATAAGGAAAGGAACTCTAAGTAACGTATTTCAGAAACATAGACAGCGCCCTCTAGTGGATTCGACATCTGAAACATATAAGGAACTCTAAGTAACATATTTCAGAAATATGGACATCGCCCTCTAGTGGATTCGACATCTGAAACATATAAGGAACTCTAAGTAACGTATTTCAGAAATATAGACAGCGCCCTCTAGTGGATTCGACATCTGAAACATATAAGGAAAGGAACTCTTAATAACCTATTTCAGAAATATAGACATCGCCCTCTAGTGGATTCGACATCTGAAACATATAAGGAACTCTAAGTAACATATTTCAGAAATATGGACATCGCCCTCTAGTGGATTCGACATCTGAAACATATAAGGAACTCTAAGTAACGTATTTCAGAAATATAGACAGCGCCCTCTAGTGGATTCGACATCTGAAACATATAAGGAAAGGAACTCTAAGTAACATATTTCAGAAATATGGACATCGCCCTCTAGTGGATTCGACATCTGAAACATATAAGGAACTCTAAGTAACATATTTCAGAAATATAGAAACGTCTGAAACGTACAAGTAAAGGTACCCTAAGTAACGTATTTCATATTTAAAATAAAAACATACACCACCCTCTAGTGATTTTGTCATCTTAAATGTACACTGAAACGTAAAATATGTTACTCCAGGTTTATTTTGTTACACGTTAAAGATGACAAAATCACTAGAGGGCGCTGTCTATATTCCAGCACATCAGAAATATGTTATTTTCAATGAGCCTGGGTTCAATAAATGCATCATTGCTGGATATTACAAAAACACACATCATTCAGGCTGATGCCATCACTGTTTTGGCCAATCAGGATGGAGAAAGCAGAAAGAAGTCATGAGGCAAAAACTCTGCTTTTAAAGGGTCACGAAACACCAAAACATATGTGTTGAGCTGTTGACAGTGGTATATGTGTCCCACACTGCTAAAAACACTATTAGGACACCTATATTTCACTAAAAAGTGTAAATTGGTTGTTTTTGCGTTATTTTAAGCAAATTCGTACTTCCGGTTTGAAACTAATTTTTGAAGCTGCGTCTCGGTCATGACATAATAGCGTGTATTCCAGCGTGCAGACTGGACGTCTGTGCCAGAGTGTGTCTTATTACGTCTTACAGTGTGCTGCATTCATGCATGAGTAAGGCTTGGTTCAAACCAATCAGCGCGCTCTATTGTGCAACTTCATTAATATTCATTACTGTCGCAGTGTTTAGACGACAGAGACGCCACGTTGTGTTGGCAAAACAAGTGTGAAGTGTTGCTTTTATAGTTTGCTGCAGTGAAGTTTTGTTTTCATTTTCTCTCTGTGAGAGCGCAGCTGGAGTCACATGTGTATTAACAGTGTACACGACGCGCGACAACAATAACTTACGTGTCTAAGGAGGATTATTGTTTACCTGAGAGCTGTTCTCATCTGCAAACGCTGAGATCCGGATTCGCTTGTAGTCTCCTCTTAATAAAGACGCGGCTCTAGTTGCTGGTGATTGTCCTGTCTCTACAGATTTGGTAGGTGAGCGACCAGTGCTCTTTGTTTATTCAGTTTGTTCGTATCGAACTAAGTTAACTATTGCACCGAGTGTAAACATGTTAGCACCACAACCAAACTTTAACCTCGTGTAGGATTTTCGCCGCATTTTGTGACCGGAAAAACACACGCGGCTTTCTGACACTACCTGCCGTGTGCATCTAAGTTTCTTGGAAATGCGGAGGGTTTTTTTCTCTCATTCGCCGTGCGGTATCAAACATTGCATGAAAAAATACACGCTTAGAGCAGCTCCTCGAATCAAAGATCTCGTTTGTTGCGAGGGACATGAATGAATTCCCTGAATGAAAGAGCCAAACTGCAGTTAAAGTCCACCATTTAATCATTTGGCAAATAATTCGACTACAGATGCCCATGTAGGTTAAACACCATCACTTTCTCCCCTGTGTGTGTGTGTGTGTGTGTTTTGACTCTGAAACTCGCGCGTGCCCAAATAGACACTCCCACACCCTCCCACTTTAGTTCCTCCGACACTCCCCCCTAAACAGAGCTGGACACGCCCACTTTTCTGACTTTTTCCAAAGTAGAGGTGTGAAAACACCCTGCTGAAACGAGGGGGTTTCATGGCCCTTTAAAGTCCACACGACCACCCTGAGGCCCCGTTTACACTAGTGCGTTTTAGTTTTAAAACGGCGTTGTAGAATGAAAACGATCCACGTCCACACTCGCGTTTTACCCAGCGTTTCTGAACTGCTCTCCGTCCACACCAAAACGCTGAAAACGCACATCACGTGACCACACAGACGCTCTCGGGCAAGCGCTCCAGCATTCTACCCAGATGAGAGCTCTGCTTGTCGGACTGCTCATCACGCATCTCCCGCTGGATCTAATCTCACTATATTTGCTAAACGTGATATTTCATTCATGTTGTTGTCTTTATCTAACGACATAGGCCAATTCCCTGACTTTGGTCATTGGAATCTATTAAGTTACTTGTTCACGGGTAACATGTTTTGGTTAAGCGCAAAGATAAGTTAATGATTAATCCAGGTACATTGACTGATCGCTTGCCTTTATTTCCTACAATGTATAAACTTATTGTATGTTATACTTTTATAATGGCCATTATCGATTATTAAAACTGATATTCAGCAAAAGAGAGGGTGTGTTTCGTATTTTCACTGAAATTGAAAGGAGACAGTTGTTATCGGCTCCGTTTTGTTATAAATATCCACACAGTGAAGATGACGCTCATATATGCAGCACGACGCCTCAACATTTCTGCTGTCTGTTAAGTTGCTAATAATAAAATGAAAATAGGCAGTTCCTTAAATCATGTTTACATTTTATTGTTGAGAAAGTGAAACAACGTAGCCAAGGTGATGTGAATGAAGTTATAAAGTACACTGTTGCCTTTGAAGATTTACCCGTGTCCTCGGTATGTTTTCCATATCAAACTGAGAAGAAGAGATGCAGCCTTGATCAAACTTGCGAAGTCTGAACTTACACGGAGAAGATTCAGGACTGAACTGTGTGTTAGGCTACTTAATATTCAGGAAAAGCCCCAATCAGAGAGGCGAAAGTCGTTTTCAGATGTCTCCGACTTTCCCCATCCACACTGAGACGGAGCAGCAGCGTTTCAGAATGAAAACGGCCTCTCCAGCGTTTTCGAAACGCTCCGTTTTCGGCGCTCGAGAACTCCGGCGTAGTGTGGACGGATGGCATAACCGTAGCAAAACTTATGCGTTTTCAAACAAAACGCATTAGTGTAAACGGGGCCTTAATGTCCACACGACCACCCTGAGTTTCGCAAACTCTTCACCCTGGCCAGAGTTTTCAGAAATTTTGGATTTCAGTCCCCTAATACTGTATTTTTATGTGGACGAACAGTCAAACCATGCAGAAATAAATGTGTTTTTGAAAATAAGCACATTCTTGTAGAAAGGGCCTGACTCACACTCAAATGGTTGTAATTGTTCTTTTTTCATCACAAAACAAGAATGTTAGAAGATTGATGGACAAAAGCAGCCATTGACTTCCACTGTAGAAACAAAAAAATACTATGAAAGTCAATGGCTGCTTTTATTACAGCGTTCTTCATATGTTCAAAAAATAAAGAAACTCAAACAGGTTTGAAACAAGTAGAGGTCAGGAAAATGATGGCAGAATTTACATTTCTGTATGAACTGCGCTTTCAAATGGGTTTGGTTCTCTAGATCAGTATCATCTGTGTTATTCTGGCATTTTAAGAGCAGTGTGTCAGAAGTGTGTTACTTCCTAATGGCTTCATTACTTCTCATGTTACTAGATTTCCAGAAATGGCTCCAAAGGGAGACTCTGGTGGTGAATATGGGTCAATGGATAAAAGCAGCTTTGTAAATGATTTCTGGGAACGGCAGCAACTGGTGGAATCGCTAAAATAATCGGAAACCAGACATCTGAGACAACTGGAGGAAATGCAGTAGTAATAATAAATAATGCACAATCTGAATGATTCATTTTATTACAGAATGATTCAGAGCGGAAGTTTGATCATTGCTGTGGTCTAATGTTATCTTGAAGATGCTTTATGTGAGTTTTTCACTCTTCCAAAGTATAAAAACACCATTGTATGTTTGCAGATATTTCAGAGACATGCTCAGAACATTCTTGTTTATCTGAGAAACAATGCTGACGTCAGATATTCTGCTTTGAGGATCCAGAAATGAAAGTTTTAGCGAAGGTTCTACCAGGAAGACTGAGATGTCACGTCATTCATAATAATTATCTCATCAGCCTATAACAACCAAGCAAGCCATGTATAAAAGTTCATCTAAACAATCTGTTCGCTGTATTCAGGTGACGTTGCGGAAGTTTCCCTCCATCCTCCCCATCACTGCCACCACCAGGTCGGCCTCGTCTCCACTCAGGGGGTTGGCTTCGCCCTGCCTTCATCTTCAGGCAGGATCTGCCAGCTCATTCAGAGTTCTGCACTATAGACAGGGCTTACGCCAAAGAACTTTATAAAAGAACCATAACGAACTCTCATTCATGCAAACAATTCACAATAAATGTTCAAACGTTTATCTGCCTCCTAAAGTCTTTCTGGTAGAACGGCTGTTTTGTTTTGGTCTTTTAACCCGCCCACTGCCAGTTCAGCCAATTATATTTCAGCACCCGGGTTGCCTTGGTGGAAAAGAGCATATTTTCATTCAGTCAGTCAGGAAGACTCTCAAAGTGTATGTCCTTGACTGAAATGTGACCTCCAGTGAACAGTAGCAGCCTCCAAAATGAGAAGCAGATTCAGAGTTCCCCATGAGGATATTAATTAGCAAATAATATAAATATTAGGAGCGTAAACATTAGGTGAGCAGGTGACATTGTAGTCCCGTGTCCTAACAAAACGCAACATGATGAGATTAGCAGTGACGAGCAATTAGGCTGTTTGCACCAGACGAAACAGGACAGAAATGTAAATACAGCCAATCAGAAGCACAGAATAGTGCACTCACTGCACTCCAGCCAAATGGTAATGTTTATAATCTAATGCAGTCGTTCTCAGACTTTTTTCATCAAGTACCACCTCAGAAATAAATGACCCCTTTAAGTACCACCATAATGACCAGTATTGAAATAAGGTTGCGTAGTCGGCCCAGCTACAGCTCTGCACAGTTTAAAAACATGGCAGAAAAACTACTATTATTAAGAAAATTATTATTATTATCAGCCACTTTAAACATTATGAATAGTTTGAACATTAACACTGTACTATGTCTATTTAAAAAAAACAAAAAAACTAAATAAAATGTCAATGTTTATATTAAAATGTGCTTTTAAAAGTTAATTAAACATGGTAGGCTACTGTTCTTAAAAAGTAAAAATAACTCCTGTAGTTAACTGTAAAGTGTTAACCTTTAGTCTCCTATTCAACAAAAGCTGCAAATGTTGCTTGGACCTCATAAATATGGGCATGAAATATATGTTGCATGTTCATATGACATATTGGATTCCTCTGCCTACCACTGTAGGAAGTCTGCGTACCACTAGTGATACACGTACCAAAGTTTAAGAACCACTGATCTAATGAACACATATTAAAGCTCTTTAACATGATTAAATGTAGATGCTGGATCACTGATATGTGTTGGTTTGCACTGAGTCTCAGTTCTGGAGTTCAGTTTCAGACGGTTTATTATATTCTCCAGATCTGAGCTGAACTATCTGCTGCTGCTTTCAGTATCACTGAATCATAATTGAATCATTTTACTCCTTTAAGCTGCATTTGTGTGGTTTTGTGTTTGCTTAAACTATTATTTTATTTTTATTACTGAGTGGTTTGCAGAAGAGTTAATGTAAAGTGTGCAAACAGTAAACTTTGCTGTACTTTGATCCACTACGATTACTGAAACTCGTTCATTCATTCATTTTCCTTCGGCTTAGTCTCTAATGTATCAGGGGTGACCACAGCAGAATGAACCGCCAAATATTCCAGCATATGTTTTACAGAGTGGATGCCCTTCCAGCCACAACCTGAGAAACACCCACACATTCTTGCATTCACACACTCATAAACTACGGTAATTTTATTTGCTCAATTCCCCTATAGCGCATGTGTATACTTTGGGGGAAACTGGAGCACCCGGAGGAAACCCACACCAACACAGGGAGAACATGCAAACTCCACACAGAAGTGACAACTGACACAGTCGGGACTCAAACCAGAGACCTTCTTGCTGTGAGGCGAAGGTGCTCCACAGTGAAACCCTCCATAACCTAAATGTCATGTATAATTTCCAACCACTCTTGGATTGAAGGGAGTTCAGAAAGAAACCAATGCCTAGTGATTGCTTTTTTGGCCGCAATTATCAACATGTCAGATTTTTCTCAAGCTTACCTGTATGAATGTCAGATATTTCTAAAAATAAAAGCAAATAAGCTTTTTTATGTGCATTTTTTTTTATTTATTATGCACATCTTAGCATTTCTATGAAGCATATTGTTATGCACACTTCCAAAAAGAGCATACAAATAGGTGGATTGAAATGTGGCTACTGACATCCATAGTAGGAACAAAAATACTATGCAATTCAATGGCTGTGTTGTCCAGTATACTTCATTATACGTGTTCAACAGAACTCAAACAGGGTTTATGATTGATGAATGATGACAGAATTACCTTAAAGTGTCGCTCTTAGCCAAAAGAATAAAAAAACGACACAAATCAAGCACCAGAAATTAAAACAACAGAGATTTAAAGTGAGTAAAACTTCATTCATTCATTTCCCTTGGTCTTAGTCACTTATTTATCAGTGGTCACCACAGCGGAATGAACCGCCAACTATTCCAGCATATGTTTTACACAGCGGATGCCCTCCCAGCTGCAACCCAGTTCTAAGAAACACCCATACACACTCATTCACACACACACTCATACACTACGGCCAATTTAGCTCATCAATTCCCCTATAGCGCATGTGTTTGGACTAAAACCGGAGCATCCGGAGGAAACCCACGCCAACACAGGGAAAACATGCAAACTCCACACAGAAATGACAACTGACACAGTCGGGACTTAAACCAGCGACCTTCTTGCTGTGAGGCGAAGGTGCTCCACAGTGAAACCCTCCATAACCTAAATATCATGTATAATTTCCAACAACTCTTGGATTGTAGGGAGTTCAGGAAGAAACCAATGCCTAGTGATTGCTTTTTTGGCCACAATTATCAACATGTCAGATTTCTCTCAAGCTTACCTGTATGAATGTCAGATATTTCTAAAAATAAAAGCAAATAAGCTTTTTTATGTGCATTTTTTTATTTATTATGCACATCTTAGCACACTGCAAAAAAAGCTTTTCTTACTTAGATTTTGTGTCTTGTTTCTAGTCCAAATATCTCATAATTCTTAAATCAAGAAGAATTTTCTAGACAAGCAAAACATATTGTCTTGTTTTCAGCAATAATATGCCAAAAATAAGTAAGTTTTTACCTAAAACAAGCAAAATAATCTGCCAATGGGGTAAGCAAAATAATCTTATGTCAAAAGGAAAAACAAGATTATTTTGCTGACCCCATTGGCAGATTATTTTGCTTGTTTTAGGTAAAAACTTACTTATTTTTGGCATATTATTGCTGAAAACAAGGCAATATGTTTTGCTTGTGTAGAATATTCTTCTTGATTTAAGAATTGTGAGATATTTAGACCCAAAAATAGACAAAAAATCAAAGAAAGAAGAGCATTTTTTTTTTTTGCAGTGCATTTCTATGAGGCATATTGTTATGCACACTTCCAAAAAGAGCATACAAATAGGTGGATTGAAACGTGGCTACTGACATCCATAGTAGGAACAAAAATACTATGCAATTCAATGGCTGTGTTGTCCAGTACACTTCATTATACGTGTTCAACAGAACTCAAACAGGGTTTGAGGATTGATGAATGATGACAGAATTACCTTAAAGTGTTGCTCTTAGCCAAAAGAATAAAAAAACGACACAAATCAAGCACCAGAAATTAAAACAACAGAGATTTAAAGTGAGTAAAACTTCATTCATTCATTTCCCTTGGTCTTAGTCACTTATTTATCAGTGGTGGTCACCACAGCGGAATGAACCGCCAACTATTCCAGCATATGTTTTACACAGCGGATGCCCTCCCAGCTGCAACCCAGTTCTAAGAAACACCCATACACACTCATTCACACACACACTCATACACTACGGCCAATTTAGCTCATCAATTCCCCTATAGCGCATGTGTTTGGACTAAAACCGGAGCATCCGGAGGAAACCCACGCCAACACAGGGAAAACATGCAAACTCCACACAGAAATGACAACTGACACAGTCGGGACTTAAACCAGCGACCTTCTTGCTGTGAGGCGAAGGTGCTCCACAGTGAAACCCTCCATAACCTAAATATCATGTATAATTTCCAACAACTCTTGGATTGTAGGGAGTTCAGGAAGAAACCAATGCCTAGTGATTGCTTTTTTGGCCACAATTATCAACATGTCAGATTTCTCTCAAGCTTACCTGTATGAATGTCAGATATTTCTAAAAATAAAAGCAAATAAGCTTTTTTATGTGCATTTTTTTATTTATTATGCACATCTTAGCACACTGCAAAAAAAGCTTTTCTTACTTAGATTTTGTGTCTTGTTTCTAGTCCAAATATCTCATAATTCTTAAATCAAGAAGAATTTTCTAGACAAGCAAAACATATTGTCTTGTTTTCAGCAATAATATGCCAAAAATAAGTAAGTTTTTACCTAAAACAAGCAAAATAATCTGCCAATGGGGTAAGCAAAATAATCTTATGTCAAAAGGAAAAACAAGATTATTTTGCTGACCCCATTGGCAGATTATTTTGCTTGTTTTAGGTAAAAACTTACTTATTTTTGGCATATTATTGCTGAAAACAAGACAATATGTTTTGCTTGTGTAGAATATTCTTCTTGATTTAAGAATTGTGAGATATTTAGACTCAAAAATAGACAAAAAATCAAAGAAAGAAGAGCATTTTTTTTTTTGCAGTGCATTTCTATGAGGCATATTGTTATGCACACTTCCAAAAAGAGCATACAAATAGGTGGATTGAAACGTAGCTACTGACATCCATAGTAGGAACAAAAATACTATGCAATTCAATGGCTGTGTTGTCCAGTATACTTCATTATACGTGTTCAACAGAACTCAAACAGGGTTTATGATTGATGAATGATGACAGAATTACCTTAAAGTGTCGCTCTTAGCCAAAAGAATAAAAAAACGACACAAATCAAGCACCAGAAATTAAAACAACAGAGATTTAAAGTGAGTAAAACTTCATTCATTCATTTCCCTTGGTCTTAGTCACTTATTTATCAGTGGTGGTCACCACAGCGGAATGAACCGCCAACTATTCCAGCATATGTTTTACACAGCGGATGCAACCCAGTTCTAAGAAACACCCATACACACTCATTCACACATACACTACGGCCAATTTAGCTCATCAATTCCCCTATAGCGCATGTGTTTGGACTGAAACCGGAGCACCCGGAGGAAACCCACGCCAACACGGGGAGAACATGCAAACTAATGATTAAAACTTGCATTAAAAAATGCATCAAATACGTGTATTAAAGACGACAAGCTGAAAGAGGCATAAATGGTGTGATCCGATGTACTGCTGTAGAATAAAGCAGTGTTTCTCTTGAGGAAAAGGCTGTGAGAGTTGTTGATCCTCCTACTGTGTGTGGGAAGTTGGAGCTATTTATATTCAGAGAGAAGTGGGCCATTGCAGAACGCCTCAGGCTACAGGTGTGAAGCGCCATACACCACAGAAAAGAGCTGGACTAATCCCACAATAATACAACACCTAGCCAAAGATTAGTGCTGAAGCGCTTCCTCTAGGCCCTTTTCACAAGATGAAATCTAAATCTCAGGTGTCCCCGGAAATATATTCCTGGAAGGTCACCTAGTATGACCCTTTTTGATCATGCATTCATTTCCTTTTCGGCTTAGTCCCTTTTTTAATCTGGGGTCGCCACAGCGGAATGAACCGCCAATTTATCCAGCATATGTTTTACACAGTGGATGCCCTTCCAGCTGCAACCCATCACTGGGAAATGACTCTTATAACAAGATGTATAATAAGTCTCTGATGCACACCCACGGCGGGATACCAAACAAGGGCAAAGAGGCAGAGCTACAGACGCATGCTGCATTTAGCTTGGACCTGGTTCAGACACACTTTACTTTGGGAGAAACGCTTAGTACTTCATCACCTGCGACTCGTTTGTGTTCTGACCACTTGTGCTTGGTTGTACACTATATCAATAAAGTGTTTAGTCTTTTAAAAACACTGCTGTAATACAATGAGCCACTAAACATTGTTCTGATGACGTTTTTCAACAGGAGGAAAACGCGAATTACTTCCAAACACTTCAGATATAGTCTGTGTTAGTTACTGTAAGACTATTGATGAAATCCAGCATAACACTGTATGACAACACTTCAGACGACTGATCTAGAGCCCACAGCTAATCAATCTGACAGATTCTGCAGTGCATTACAGCTCTAAATATAAATATAAACCATAAATGATCTTAAATAAAACAAATACATGTATAGAGATGGTATATAAGTATATAACTTTACTCACATGGGAAACGGAGGCCACGTGAATGGTTTGTGAGCACAATTAAGTGCACTCAGCATGTCATGCCATCTAATAATTGTAGGAAACAAGTCCAAAAGGCAGTTGACTGTGTAAAGCCATATAAAACAACACAGAAATACGATAAATATGCCGAGTTCAGTGGCTAATCTGCAGGATTCAGCTGAGGTGACGTGACGGCGACCAACGAGACCTAGCTGTCACTCAAGTGGCCACGCCCTTAATTATGCAAACTTAATATAACTTAATATAAAGGAAACGGATGAGTTATAAAAAATTCACCCCCTCACAGTTGTCATGAAGGGTAATATTAGCTGTATGAACCCAAATCTTTTTTTTGTACAGGCTGTAAACACCTTTTTTTCTGCTGTAAAGTTGGCCATTCTAACAGTGGGCTCAATTAAACTTTGCTCTGTTTTGGAGCCAGGAGCGGCCAGGACTAGCGGAATTTCAGATGAATTGCAGTTTTAGTTACTTCCATATTGGCTTCCTGAGGGAGAGCGGGAGGTTGCCGCTTGGTGTCAGCACAGTGGCAGATTCAAAAACAAGACGAATGTTATATGCAGGGCTTGACATTAACTTAGTTTTCCAACATTACTAGCCACTCGCCATTTTAACTAGCCACAATTTTATTGTTGGGAAGATATATTTCATACACATAAATATGACTTCGACATGCTAAAATTATTTCATTTAGAGCAGGGGTCACCAATCCTGGTCCTGGAGGGCCGGTGTCCCTGCAGGGTTTAGCTCCATCTTGCCTCAACAAACCTGCTTGGATGTTTCAAGTTGTCACCGACTCGGTCCCAGTAACTCCCCTCGCTGGCCAGCAGAGGCCACCATCTCCGGACTTTTAGCATTACGTCATCCATCTACACTGATTACGCATACACCTGATTGGAATCTGGCTAATGACCCACGTACCTCTTATAAGCCGCACTCAAACACTCGTGCAGTGCGAAGTCTTGTTTAGCCCCGGCCAGCATTTCTGAGCGTTATCTCCAGCCTGATCTCCTGTGCACGACTCCAGCCTGTCTCTTACTCTGCTTCGCCTTCTGCCTGCCCACGACTCACGCTTGTTACACGGACCCTGACTCTCTCTCTGCCTGCCCACGAACCACGCCTGTTATACGGACTCTCATCCTCGCTGCCTGCCCTTAACCCAAGCCTGCTTAACTCACTCTGTGTCTGTTCATCATCAGTCTTGATACCCATACTACTACTGTGGATGTGTGTGTGCACTCCGGTGCATATTGTGTGTTTGAGTGAAGTTGTGATTTAATAAATACTGCATAATGGATCCCTCCGTGTCAGTCTCCTCGTTACACAAGTATACCTAGTAAGAGCTTGATTAGCTTGTTCAGGTGTGTTTGATTAGGGTTGGAGCTAAAATCTGCAGGGCACCGGCCCTCCAGGAACAAGTTTGGTGACCACTGATTTAGAGTTTTTGCGTGTCGTGTATGAGCTTGCTCAATAATCCTGAGCAAATGGGTCAGAGTTTCATTTATTAAAATCAGTTTTCATAATGTTCAGAGCCCAAAATGGAAGGATTTACCCTATTTATCTCCAACCACACCATAAATAAACAGGTAATTATTTTGTAGCCACAAATTTTAAATGTGTGAAAACATGCAATACATAGCTGAATACTATACTTTTTATTAAACAAAACATATGCACATTCATGTGAACTGACTAAAGGTCCCAGATCACCAGTTAACTACACATAAATGGGGAGTTATTCTCCCATTAAAGCAGTGTTATCAGGCCCGTGCAGAGACCGCACTTTATTTCATTTTGGAAGGGCACTTTATATCCAAGACTAAAAAGGGCATGTGCACTGCACAGGTTGAGCCCTATGTGTGCACGTGCCTGAATGTTATTGTGAAAAATGATAATTAAACCACCCACATAGCAAACTTTCTCTGGCCCAGCTCTGGCCCACACAATCAGGTTTTGCTTGGCCCACATGCCGCAGTGAATTACGGTACATGACTGGACCAAATCTGGCTTCCAGACAAGGGCCAAACACGGACCATATCTGGGCCAAGTCTCAGCCAAGTTAATAACTCACAACTGGGCCTGAACTGGGCCAGATAGGTTGGTGTGTCACGATTGCAATGAAATTGATAAACCCATGGAGTGATGCGCTTTAGGCACACTATGGGCACGCTTTTTCTCAAAGTGACCTGATTGGTAGAATTTTTTTTCTTTACTCAAAAATGATTTTAGTGTATTTTAAATGTGGGTCAAGACTGGCCAAACTCACATGGCCCACTTATCAAATTTTTAAATCTGGGCCAAATACTACGTTTTTCATCTGGCCCAAATCTTGTGTGCCGCCTTAAAAACGGTGCCACCTCTGCCAAACCCGGGCCATGTTTGCTGTATGCGAGTGCTGGATAAATGCCTGCTGTGCCAGCTTTTTGCCAAATCTGGGCCAGAATTCTTTGCTACTAGGGCATATTAATGCAAAAGAAAGCAGGTAAAAACATACTGTGTGATAATTAAAGGATGATCACACACGCATGGGTAATGATAGACCCGTAAATAATCTGTTCAAAGAAAGGTTAAACCGAAAGCAACTGGCGCTGCTTACAATAAGTCAACTCTGGAACTCTTGAAAGCAGCAAGACTGTAGGTAGGTGCACGTTCCTTTATTTTTGTTCAGTCTATTTAAAAGAGAACCGATCGCATCAGTTGTGTTTCTAGACACAGTTGCTTCACAAAAGGAAACGGGAGCGCGCATGCGTTATAAACAGTCGCGCGCATCACCTCAGCTGTTAGCGCGAGTGATTATCCTCTCAATCGGTATTCACCTGCTTTGCTCGCGCGAAGTTGCGAACGCAATTATTTTTGTCAGTCGTGTTGCTTCTCGATCGCCTGTGCATGCATATTGTCCTTATTGTCGAACTCTGCTTTTAAGAATTATTATCTGGGAAAATTATTTTCAATCAGCCAAAGTGGCTAGTGGGAGTGCCTGTCTTACCCGCCGCCGCCCAAATCTACCCGCATTTGGCGGGTTGGCTGGTGTTAATGTAAAGCCCTGCTTATATGCTAATGAGGGAGATATGGTCACCAGTGGGCGGGGCATTCTCCTTCTGATGACACGTCCAAAGGGAGAATGTCAATCCAAGTGTTTCTGCACACTGTTTTGATCAAATCTGACTATAAAACAATGTAATTATTAATGTTTGCTATTGGTAGCTGGATTTATTCACACACTGCTGACACACAACTGTGTTTAAAACCCTTATAAAAGTGATTTTTGCACAATAGGTGCCCTTTAAAGGTCTGCACAATATTTTGATTTCTTTATGTACAGCTGAAAGCTAAATTATTAGCTCACCTGTGTAATTCTGTTTTAATACATTTAACACATTAACTATTATTTGCAGTTGTTTTTTGCGATTGGCTACAGAACAAACCAATGTTGTCCAATGATTTAAACAACCTAACTTGCCTAGTTAACCTACTTACCCTAGTTAAGCCTTTAAATTGCACATTATAGGGCACCTATTATGCAAAAATCCCTTTTACAAGGGGCTCAAACACAGTTGCGTGTCAGCAGTGTGTGAATATATCCAGCCTCTAATGAATACAATTGATCAACTCTATTGTGTATAATCAGACTTGATATAAACAGTCTGCAGAGACACTTTGATTGACATTCTTCCTTTGTACGTGTCATCAGAGGGGAGGGGGAAAAGCCCCGCCCACTAGTGACCATCCCTCCCTCATTAGAATTAACAGCAGCCTTGAGTGAGAAGCAGCCGTCTGGTATTGGAGTTTTGAATCTGCCACTATGCTGACACACAGGTGTTTGTAGCTCCGCCCTCTTCTGAAAAGAGCACAATCTCATTTGAATTTAAAGCGACAGTCACAACTCACACCCCAATTAGGATCAAAGCCTAAAAGGGCTAGTTTCAGAGAGTTAGAAAACATTATCTGTGTGCTATTCGTAGCTCAAACTCAAACACAGACACACTCTAGGCACATAAGAGACTTCTCTACTTTATTGTAAAAGAAGTATAATAGGTCACCTTTAAGGTGAATACTAGTATCTTGCTAAAAAACTAGTAAAATATTATGTATCATGGCAAAGACTAAAGAACTTAGTTATTTGAAATTAGCTATGATATTAAAAACATAATAGTTTATAAAATGCACAGACGTATTCATAAATCAAAGTACATTTTATAAAATTGTAAAATAAGGCGTTCTACTTGTCAATTTATTTGTAATTACTCGCAATATAATATAACTGTCACCGACTCGGTCGCAGTCATTCCCCTCGCTGGCCAGCAGAGGTCACCATCACCGGACTTCTAACATTACGTCATTCCCAAAGTCTGATTGCCACACACACCTGCAGCACATCCCAGTAATCACCACACACACCTTTATAAGCAGCACAAACACTCACCTCATTGTGAAGTCTTGTTCTGCCCCCAGCAAACATTACTAAGCGTTCTACTGCTTGCCTGCTTTCTCTGTTGTCAACCCGAACTGTTCATCGACCAAGTCTTGCCTGCCGCCTGTCTCGAACCCAGCCTGAATCCTGACTTTGATCCTAGCCGCCAGCCTCTGACCGATGCCTGCTTATTCATTCTGTGTTTGCCTGCCGCCAGCCCTTCGACTAACTACTACCGTGTTTGACGTGAGTTCGCACACGAGTAACATCTGTGTGCTTGTTAGCTGTTAATGTTAAGCTCTATGAATTAAATATATCATTTTAAATTGATCTTAAATACAATCTTATGATTACAAATGTCTTGTTTTAAAATCATTTGTAAGCCTGGATATGCATCAGTGGTACAATTATATGGTTTACAAGCTTAATTGTATTTTGTATTGATTTAAATGTCTTCATTTGTTTTTAAAAATATGTTTGTACTGTAGGGCGAGGCAGTGGCGCAGTAGGTAGTGCTGTCGCCTCACAGCAAGAAGGGCGCTGGTTCGAACCTCGGCTCAGTTGGCGTTTCTGTGTGGAGTTTGCATGTTCTCCCTGCCTTCGCGTGGGTTTCCTCCGGGTGCTCCGGTTTCTCCCACAGTCCAAAGACATGCGGTACAGGTGAATTGGGTAGGCCCAAGTGTGCCGCAAGCCTGCGTTTGAGTGAAGGTCTCGGCCGTTAGATCGCCCCCTAGGGGCTGGCTGCAGTACAAGTCATAAAGCCCGCCTCCTCCGTGTTAATGAAGGAGACTTGAGTCCAAATAAAAAAATGTATTACACTTGCAATAAAATGTCCTGAAAGATAGTTCTGGTGGATTAAGGCACTGGTTATTGTGCTGAAATAGGTGCAGATCTTCATTTTTGTAAACAGTTTGTTTTTACAGTAATTTAATGCTGGGTGTGTCATCGTGATTGACAGCTGTGATTGACAGTTTCTCAAAGCAGCGCGTCTGAGCTTCGGCAGGAGACTGAAGTGTTATTATTGGATTTCTGTGTTATTTTACCAAAATGAGTTCAGCAGTAAACTACAGTTTCTGACATACATAATCTGGTGGAACACTGTTTATTCGCTAAGTTCAGGGCTTTTTTCGAGCTTTATTAGTTTGCTGATACACGCCTAACCACCCAGATAGCAAAATACACTCGGGCCAGTTCCGGCTAGATTCTCGCCTGCCGGAGACTTACCCCTCAGAGCTCAGACTGACTACCTCTGCTGGACCTACTCCGGATGCCTGGACTCACTGCCCGATTTCAGCCCGAGTCAATCGAGCCAGATGCGGCGGCCGAGCGAGCCGGAATCAGCCCGCGACGCCGCGAGTAAGTTGGAGCTGGCGCGATTAAATATATAAAACCCTCATATTTGTTAACGTTATTACATCCATTTGTGTTGATATGACAGCAAACGCATGCTGAGCAGTTCGGGGGGCGTGGTTGATTTTACATAAAGCGTTTGGTTGGAAGCTCGACTCCGCTCATTTTCGCGGCTCCTCCTCTGGCTCCATCAGACAGTCCTTCTGCGCATGTCAAGGCTCCAATTTCAGCAGTCTTTTGCGACAGTTTGTGCCCGTCAAGCAGGCGTTTTGCCCTCAAGGCGTTCAATGGGAAAAGGGGCTGTCGCGTCGTTCATATTTTTTACAGTCATTGGGTAGGCCAAATTGTCTGTAGTGTATGAATGTGTGTGGATGTTTCCCAGAGATGGGTTGCAGCTGGAAGGGCATCCGCTGCATAGAAACTTGCTGGATAAGTTGGCGGTTCATTCCGCTGTGGTGACCCCGGATTAATAAAGGGACTAAGCCGACAAGAAAATGAATGAATGAATTTGTACTGTATGTCATCTATGACACTCTTGAAAAAGATTACAAATCCCAAGAGGTTTAAAAAATGATGATAAAAAAATTACAAAGTGCACAAGTTAATAAGTAAAAATCTCTTTCAAAGTATTTTCAGTCTAGTGTGTTTACTATTGTGAAAGAAAATTAGTGCATCGCATCTATACAGTATTGCATAAAGATAATCAGCTCAAGATGCACGAATGGCAAATATTACCCATAACGCCCTGCAGATAAAACTACATCACTAGGATCGGACTAAAGCATACCTGGAATATGTGGGTCCTCCAGGCCGGTGGGCACTTTCCACTGGTCCACCTGTAACTTCAGTGCGTTTACTTCATCAATGTCTCCAGGCACCCTGCAACACACACACACACATACACACACCGTATAGATGTCAGTATATAGTGATTAATAGTAACTTTTTAATGTATATACACTCACCGGCCACTTTATTAGGTACACCTGTCTAACTTTGTTGATGCCAGAGGAGAATGGCCAGACTGGTTCCAGCTGATATAAAGGCAACAGTAACTCAAATAAGCACTCGATACAACCGAGCTCTGCAGAAGAGCATCTCTGAACACACAACACGTCCAACCTTGAGGCGGATGGGCTACAGCAGCAGAAGACCACACCGGGTGCCGCTCCTGTCAGCTGAGAACAGGAAACTGAGGCTACAATTCACACAGACTCACCAAAACTGGACAATAGAAGATTGGAGAAACGTTGCTGCTCTGATGAGTCTCCATTTCTGCTGACACATTCGGATGCTCGGCTCAGAATTTGGCGTCAACAACATGAAAGCATGGATCCATCCTGCCTTGTGTCAGCGGTTCAGGCTGGTGGTGGTGGTGTAATGGTGTGGGGGAGATTTTCTTTGGGTTCATTAGTACCAATTGAGCATTGTGTCAACGCCACAGCCTACCTGAGTATTGTTGCTGACCATGTCCATCCCTTTATGAGCACCGTGTCTCCATCTTCTGATGGCTACTTCCAGCAGGATAACACACCATGTCATAAAGCGTGAATCACCTCAGACTGGTTTCTTGAACATGACAATCAGTTCACTGTACTCAAATGGCCTCCACTGTCACCAGAGCTCAATCCAATAGGGCAGCTTTGGGATGTGGTGGAACGGGAGATTGGCATCATGGATTTAATCTACGCCACGAAGAATTAAGGCAGTTCAGAAGGCAAAGGGGAATCCAACACAATACTAGTAAGGTGTACCTAATAAAGTGGCCAGTGAGTGAGTATATACATTTTTAGGGTCTAACATAAAATTTATTATGGTGTTTTTGTTACTCAACGCACTAATGATTTTTCAGTTGAATATTAAACAGGTTTCACACTATTTACTAATAATATCAACGTTTTCTTCAAGGGTTCAGTCATAATTATAAAGCATAACTAATTACATGTAAAACGAAAGGAACCAATCATAAACATGACTGTTCTAGTGGTTTTAGGATATTTTAATCTTACATATTGTGCCTTTAGCACAGGAAAGCCAGCTACTGTACACTGCTGCAGTGGTTAATGGACTATATGTGTTAATCTGCTCAGGTTCATGCAGGTTAATTAGGACTGAAAACTCATAATTAGGCCTGAAAAGTATTTCCAGCCGCTATGAAGACCGAGTCATCTTAATGCTGATTTTATTTGATAATTAAACATCTCAGAGTGTCATTAGGTTCATTTCATAACTATAAGAGATGCTTATGAGTGTTTCTGATTCAAGCTTCATTAGAAAACATGGTGTAAAAGTTCACATTTGTGCATTGTATTTGGGAATACAACATTATTGTATTAGTAAATATATATATATATATATATATATATATATATATATATATATATATATATATATATATATATATATTAGTAAATATAGATATATATTTGTTTTATAAAGTAGAGAATGTGATAAATATTGAATAATAATAATTATAATAGTGCATTTAAAACAATTGTGCTGTTTCTAGATTAAACTATTTGCATCTAATTTTCATTAAGAGTGATGCATGTAATCATTGACAACGGACCACTATTTAATTAAAATATAATTTTTTTTAGTCCATATTACGCCATTACTGTAACAAACAGGACTGACAACCACTCATCCAACCAGCAGAGGGAGCCCACACTGGAATTCTGACAGCCAGTTCTTCGTTGGTTACTTCCTGTTTGGTGGCCATATTAACTGGTCACACCAAACACTCAGGTTGCGTCCGAAACCGCCTACTACTCAGTAGGTACTGCATTTGAATTTAAACGTACCACTCGGCCGTTAGAAAAGTACGCTCCATACAGTATGAATGTGAAAAGTATGAATGAAGTTCGGACGTACTACATTCGCCATTTTGTCATGGTCACGTGACCTACCTGCGTCAATTGCGTCGCTTTACTCCCATTCGTGAATTCGCTTGCGGGGCATCATGGGATAGCGCAGCATGCATGCGATGCGCACTCCAGAATCTCGCCGGAAGTAGTAAGCCATCCAGGTACTTCTCGCATACTGATTTTCGAATTCTATGAATTCAGACATACTACTCGGCTCGCATACTGATTTTAGCGTACTATATAGTATGGAAGTATGCGGTTTCGGACGCAGCATCATTGTGAAGTATTGCCAGTATCTGCTGCCTTACCAAGCATATTCTCACTGTTTGATCTGCCTTTTGTTATGACCTTTGAGCCTGTACTTTGAGGGTTTATTTTGCAGCGTCCCGCTCAGCTGTCAGGAGAGGTGGTGGTTTGGTGGTGTTTGGTGGTGTCTGAAGAGTGAGGAGAGATGTGGTGGGGAGGGGTGAGAAGGGTGCGCGACGTAGACTATTTGAGGACCGGGAGGGAGGCGCGAGATTACCGGGAGACCATCACTCGTTTGCGGGCATCCGGAGACTCGCGAAACTTCCCGCCCTACTCATAATTCTCACTTCATATAGCCGTATGCCTATTACATATCCATAAAACACTGTGATATAACCGCGCTCGGATTGGATCACTTTCTCACTGCAATCGATCCGCTCCAGAGTTCGTTTCAATCGAGCCGAGACCACCTCATTCAAGCGATCTCGAAGCGATTGATTTGGCGCAGATCCGAGAGGGATTGGTGGTTTCACATATGCCAAACGAACCGCGCTAACTGGGCAAACGAGACAGGTTCCCAAACAAAAGTGTAGGTGTGAAAGCACCCTCAAACTTCTTGCCTGTCTCCATGTCGTCACCACCACCAGTCACAATTACAATCACTTTTGACCAATTCAAGAGTTCACACTTAGCTGATAATCAATAAAGCGTATTTGGCATGCTGTCCCGGGAGAGAGCCCTGAGCTCGTGATATCCTCGAGCCCGGGGCTCCCTCCCGTTAGAAGGGCGAGAGGGGAATTCGAGGTCAGGTAGGTCTCGAGAACTCCCCTGCTTGTCACCCTGAGAAGTGTAAACTAAGATTGTATTGGGTGATAATTTGGTTTAGTCGATTGGCTATGGTTTATGTTTTTGGACGGTGGGAGGAAACCGGGGAACCCGGGGAAAACCCACGCGAACACGGGGAGAACATGTAAACTCCACACAGCAAAACAAAACGGCCCGATGGGTTGGACCGGCGGTGTTCTTGCTGTGAGGCAACAGTGCTAGCCACTGGGCCACCGTGTCGCCCGATCAGACAAAGTGGAAGGATGTAGGGGTGGAAAGGGGGGAGCTTCAAGACGAAGATAACTGGAGTGAAAAACTCAGGTTATTTATAATGCTTCCGTAATCATCTAATAGGGCTGATTACTGAGCTAACAAGGAGCCAGCCGTGTTGATTACAAGCACGTGATCCTCTCGAAATTAGTTTATGAATAAACCACACTTAAATGCATTTTTTGCACAATAAAATTATTTTTTTAAATACAATCTTAGTTACATGTTTTGTTAACAGTAGTGTATGTCATAATTAATGAATATTAATAATTATAATGGTGCATATAACAAATAAAGCACTTTTTGAACCAGTTTTGTGCTGTTTCTAGAGTATTTGAATATCATTCAGAATGATGCACGTAATAATTTAACACAACCAATAAGCCAATATGAGCACAAGCACAAAGAAAGCAACAGTCTACAGCACAGGTGTCAAACTTAGTTCCAAAAGGGCCGCAGCTCTGCACAGTTTAGTTCCAACCCTAATTAAACACACCTGATCAAACTCATTGAGTCCTTCAGGCTTGTTTGAAACCTACAGGTAAGTGTGTTGGAGCAGGGTTGGAACTAAACTGTGCAGGGCTTCGGCCCTCCAGGAATTGAGTTTGACACCCCTGGTCTACAATATACGATATGGCCACAGCCATATCACCCTGCAGCCCAAGAGCAGTTACTCACTGAAGCTAAGCAGGGCTGAGCCTGGTCAGTACCTGGATGGGAGACCACATGGGAAAACTAGGTTGCTGTTGGAAGTGGTGTTAGAGAGGCCAAGAGGTGGCGCTAAACCTGTGGTCTGTGTGAGTCCTAATGCCCCAGTATAGTGAAGGGGACACTACACTGTCAGTAGGCGCCGTCTTTTTAATGAGATGTGAAACCAAGATCCTGACTCTCTGTGGTCATTAATAATCCCATGGTACTTCAGGTAAAGAGTAGAAGTGTAACCCTGGTGTCCTGTCCAAAAGTCCCAAAATCGGCCCTTAAGATCATGGTCTCCCAATCAACTCTATCCACTGAACTGGCTCTATCACTGTCTCTCCACTCCACCAATAGCTGGTGTGTGGTTGAGCGCACTGGTGCTGTTGTCCTGTGGCTGCCGTCGCATCATCCAAGTGCATGCTGCACACTGGTGGTGGTGTAGAGAGACTCCCCCTCTTGATTGTCAAGCGCTTTGGGTGTACGGGCATACACAATAAATGCGCTATATAAATACACACTACATTACATTACAATATAATTTATTCATTACTGTAATTTAAAATTAATCTCACTTAATGAGACAGGTGGGCACAACACAAACCTATTCTTGGTTTAATTGTAGAAACCGCCACTCAGAGATCATCCTTCATGCTCATCTTCATGTGTGTGTGTTTGTCTGTGAATGTGTCTGACCTGAAGATGCCCTCCGTCTGGTCTCCGTTGAGTCCCAGCACCTCCTCAGAGAGGCGCGTCTGCACCCAGGGCAGCTGCTGGTCGGGGTATCGCTCCTTCTGCATCGCCATCACCTCCTCCAGAGAAGAGCCGAACATCGACGGCCGGAAGATGGCGTTACGAGCGTACGCGATTTCCTCCACCGATGGCTTCTTCAGACCCTACACACACACACACACACACACACACACACAGATGAAGAAACTTATATGGGTGATTCTAGACTTGCAGATACATTTTGCATCTCCAAAATAAACCTTCAAGTATTTCTTTCACCATGAAAACTTTAATGAAAGAGTTAATAATAACGCAAATGATATCAGATGATGGGCCCTATCATACACCTGGCACAATACAGTGCATCGGATGTGATTTGTTGCTATTTTCATACGTTAAATAAGCTATATGCACCATAAATTAATGTCTGGACCAGCCTTTGTGAGCAAATTGAGATGCTCTGAATGCTGCCTAAGTAGGGAGCACACTAGGTGTTGGAGCGGAGCCATGTTTGAAGCTTTACCCTGCTGCGCGTCTGGCTTAAACACACATTTACACACAATCTCACTCTTTCTGCCCATTTTCACACGCAGCAAAATCTCCACAGGCTTTCACACATGGAGAGGGTTTTCACAGACTCATCAGGAACACAAGTGTGAAGATGATCACTGAAGATCATCAGGAAACAGCTCAATGTCTGCAGGCCAACAGACTAAGGAATGATCAATGACAAACCATTGCATTATTGGAAAATTATGCACAGCTGCCAGTCATAGCCAATGAAGACGCGTCACTGTTTCTCGCCGCCGGTTCTTGTTAAAAATGAAAGACTTCTGGCTACTTTGACGCTCTAGCCACTTTTGGTTTGTGATCGCTCCGCAGTTTGTGAAGGATTCCCCGCGTAATACAGTCACTTACTGCATTCATCATAAGGCAAAGCAGCTCCAACTCACACTAAACACTCGGCTTATGCTAGTTTTGTTGAAGGAAATCAGCAAACAATGCAAGAGAAATATGATAATGAGATACTGCGCTGCTAGAAACTTGTATTATTGTCGGCTAGTGAAGGAGTCGTTCATAACGGAGATTCATTTACGAACGAATCGCTCCCTCCGTCAGTATGAGAAGTGAAAGCAGGAGAGGAGCTGTGTTTCAGGACACGGATTAGATCAAATTTAACAGGGAGGGTGAATAGTACAGTTCTGTACACACAAACACAAACACAAGCTTTTTGTCAGGAATGCCCGTGCGATCAGTGATCACCCCCCCCCCCCCCTGTTTGTTAGGCAGTAAGTTAGATTGTGAGTTTGTTAGATAGTCTGTCAGTTAGTTAAGTAGCCATTTAGTTTGTAAGGTAGGTAGTTAGTTTGTTAGATAGTTAGTATGTTAGTTTGTTAGGTAGTTAGTATGTTAGTTTGTTAGGTAGTTAGTATGTTAGTTTGATTTTCAGTCAGTTAGTTTGTTAGGTATGTAATTAGTTTACTAGCATTCAACAGACCGTGGTAAAAATCATATGAAGTTTAAAGCAACACATTTTTTGTTGTATTTATTATTATCATATTTTTTTAGGAACAGAGAGTGTAAAGTTTCTGGAAATAAACCTTAGAATGCTCATCAGCCAATCAGAATCAAGCATTCGACAGACATGTAGTATAAACACATTAATAGGCAAACTAAACAGGCCTTACACCACTTCACAGCCAATTAACACGTTCACCAACTGCAGATATTAAGAGTCTAAACACTGCACATGTGAACCAGACACAAGAGACATCATTCAAAATTCAATAAGTACACAACAAATGAAAAAAACTCTTTTTCTTTGAATATACTGTGCACAATCAATAAACGTGCAGTTTGTAGTAAATAATTGTTCAGTTTTGGGTGAACTATGCTTGACCCCAAAAAATATAATCTATATAAAGATAATTATTCGTCAAATTTATTACAAATTCCTATGGGAGATGACAGTCCCTTACCTTCTTGGCTCCGGAGAGGGCAGCTTTCTGGAGTTTACGGTAACAGTATTTTGCATAGCTGCTTATCGCCACTCCTGCAACACACAAACAAGCAGACATCAGAGACTGAACATTACATTTAATACTACATTTAAACCATCTTCAGTGTTTTAGTAGCGTAATCATAATTACAGTGGGAATTTTCTTGATTTTATAGTATCACAGTTTTCACATAGAATCTATCTAAATATAAGCTTGTTACAGTTTCTTTGAGTTCAAACATTTTTTCACTAATATAAAATAAACATTTAATATAATGATCTTCTTCTATAAACAAAAAACTGTACAGTGTAAAGAACCTGAACTTCTGAAAATGCACACACACAAACAGAGTTAGTTTGTTTGGCAGTAAGTTAGTTTGTGACTTAGCTTGTAAGATCAGTTAATTATTTAGTTATTCAGTCAGTCAGTCAGTCAGTTAGTTAGTTAGTCAGTCGATTAGTTAGTCAGTCAGTTTGTTAGATAGGTAGTTAGTTTGTTAGGTGGGTAGTTAGTCAGCTAGTTCGCTAGATAAGTAGTTAGTCAGTTAGTAAGTCAGCCAGTCAGTCAGTCAGTTAGTTAGTTAGATGGCTGGTTAGTTAGTTAGTCAGTCTATCAGTTAGTCAGTTATTTTGTTACATAGCTAGTTAGTTCGTTTGTTAGATGGGTATTTGGTCAGTCAGTCAGTGAGTTAGTTGGTCAATTAGATTGTAAGGTAAATAGTTAGATTGTTTATTTGGCAGTAAGTTAGTTTGTGAGTTAGTTTATTAGATAGTCAGTTAGTTATTCAGTCTGTTAGCTAATCAGTCAGTTATTTAGTCAGTTAGTTTGTTAGGTAGGTAGTTCATTTTTTTAGTTAGATAGTTAGTCAGTTAGTCAGTCAGCTAATTTGTCAGTCTAATCAGCTAGTTTGTTAGGTAGATAGTTAGATTGTTTGTTTGGTGAGATAGTTCGGTAAGTTAGTTTGTTAGATAGTTAGTTTTTAGTTCGCCAGTCAGTCAGTCAGTTACTTTTAAGTGAGTTAGATTGTTAGGTAGGTAGTTAGTCAGTTAGTTTGTTAGGTAGGTAGTTAGTTTGTTAGGTAAGTAGTTAGTCAGTCAGTCAGTCATTTAGTTAGTTAGTTAATTAGTTAGTTAGTTGGCCAGTCACTTAGTTTGTTAGGTAGGTATTTGATCAGTTAGTCAGTTAGTTAGTTAGTTCATTAGTTAGTTCTTCGGTTAACTCGTTAGGTAAGCAGTTAGTTAGTTAGTTAGTTAGTTAGTTAGTTAGTCAGTTTGTTTGTTAGGTATGTAGTTAGTTAGTTTGTTAGGTACTTAGTTTGTTAGATAGTTAGTTAGTTTGCTAGTTTTTTTTGTCAGCCAGTCAGTCAGTTTGTTAGTTAGTTAGTTAGTCAGTTAGTCAATCAGTCTGTCAGTCAATTGTTAGTAATACATTTAGTTAATCACTATCAGTTAGTCAGTTAGTTTTTTAGGTAGGTAAGTAGTTAGTTTCTTTGGCGGGTAGTTCGTCAGTCAGTCAGTCAGTTAGTCAGTTAGTTTGTTAGATAGATAGTTAGATTGTTTGTTTGGCGGTAAGTTAGATTGTGAGTTAGTTTGTTAGTCAGTCAGTTATTCAGTCGGTCAGTCAGTCTGTTATTTAATTACAGAGTTTGTTTGTTAGGTAGGTAGCTAGTTAGTGTTAGTTAGTTTGTTAGGTAAGTAGTTAGTCAGTTTGTTGCAGCTGAAAGGGCATCTGTCACATAAAATATATATGGCAGAGTAATTGGCAGTTCACTCTGCTGTTGTGACCCCTGATAAATCAGGGTAAGCCGAAGGTAAATGGATAGGTTAGTTAGTATACTATTTTATATTTTTTACTTTTATAAGCATAATGGTGGGTCCTGTGACTCAGTAGAAGTCCATGTCTAGCTACACCCCTGTGTTTGTTTGCAGTGAAGAGTGTCGTACCCTTGGTGTCATTCAGCGGGTCCATGTGTCTGTAGATGTAGCCCTCCAGGTAGTTGTGGAAGCGAGGTGTCGGCGGGAAGAAGGCCAGACAGATGGCCATGAGCTCCCAGCCCCTCTGCAGACTGTCGTAGCGGAAGTTCTCGGTGGTTTGTCTGCAGAGCTGGATGTAGAGCTCATCCCTCAGGCCCTGGCAGCTCCAGCCCCGGACCGCCACCTCCAGAGCTACCGCCAGCGGATCCGCTTTGGCCCGCCGGTCCCCCATGTAGGTCTGGATGAGCTTGAAGAGATCAACGGCTTCACGCTTCACCGTCCGGTCAGAGGTCATGATCATGGGCTTCTTGATGGGCTCGCTGCTCCAGGCCAGCATGTTGGCGATGGACACTTTCCTCCTGAACAGACCCTGAAAATAGCATTGTTTTCATGTAAGGGATAATTGATGAGGGGATGTTAGGAATATATATATAAATCATGCATATTTTCCAACGGACCCTTGTTTTCTTGCTACGGGGATTTTTTCTGCATAACACAATACGAGTGTCCCCTTTGGCCCTTTTATAGGGTTAAACGGATGTTGTGTATAATACTGGTGATGGTGAGTGTGTACCTGCGTGTGCTTATTGAAGTGTTTGGATGCCCAGTTCTCGATGTCCGTCTCCGAGGATGGCTTGCGAAGCGTGAACTCTGGGAAAATGCCGCAGCTGGCACTGGGCATCATGTTTCGGGCGTTTCGGCTGGCCTCGAACTGAGAACATGCTCCCAGATCCTCCGACTGGGAAAGAAAGAAAACATTGTATGACGATGTCGAACAGAGGAAGTACAGATATTGAAGCGCCCCAGGGTCGGTCAAGAGGAGCACGCAGAGGAAATGAGTCAAATCATGACAACAAAACAGCACAAATACCTCCCTCAGGCAATTACACTAATGTGAACTGTCAAAGGATTCAGCTGGTCTCCTGCTGTGGAAGCTTCAACAAACATACAGTTAAAGTCAGAATTGTTAGTCCTCCTGTATATTATTTTCTGCAATTTCTCTTTAACATTGAGAAGACGCACACATTTTAGGATAGTTTTAATAACTCATTTCTAATAACTGACTTATTTACTCTTTGACATGATGATAGTACATAATATTGGACTAGATATTCTTCAAGACACTAGTATTCAGCTTAAAGAGACATTAAAGGCTTAACTAGGTTAACTAGGGTAAAGTTAGGGTAATTAGGCAAGTCATTGTATAACAGTGGTTTGTTCTGGAGACAATCCAAAACTAGGATTGCTTAAGGCGGCTAATAATATTGACCTTAAAATTAAATTAATTAAAAAACTGCTTTTATTCAAGCCTAAATAAAACAAATAAGACTTTCTCCAGAAGAAAATAAATACAAAAAAAGATACTAATATTTATATTATTTGCTAATCAATAACCTCATGTGCAACTCTGAATCTGCGTCTCATTTTAGAGTCTGCTACTGTCCACCGGAGGTCGCGTTTCAGTCACAGATGCATGCTTTAAGAGTCTTAGTGGCTGTTTCTCAATATGCGTTCTTCAGCGGTCTTGCGTCCTCGTGTTCTCGTGTAACGTCATCATCAGCTGCCTAAGTTCAGTTCCAATACTCAAGACCGCAAGTACGGAGGACGCGTGAAACTTCCCGGATGTGATCTTGATATCGAGGACGCACTGATGCAGACTTGAGCACCGAACTCGCTCTGGAAGTCCCAGAAGTCATTGCGACTGGAGGTGGGAAGCGCTGCATTTTATCTAGATTTATTATTAAAGTTCAGAGACTTAACTTATTTACCTCAGGAGTTTCCCTAAATGAAACGGTGAAAGTAAACATTAATATGAATATCTTAATAAAGGAATAAACACATTAAGGGCTCTATTTTGACGGTCTATGCGCAGAACGCAAAACGCAGGGCGCAAACGCTTTCAGGTCGTGTCAGGACGCGTTTTTGCTAATTTAAGGACAGGAAAATCTGCTTTGCGCCGTGGCACATGGTCTAAAAGGGTTGAGTTTATTTTCTTAATGAGTTATAGGTGTGTTTTGAGAATAAACCAATTAGAATCTCATCTCGCCTTCCCTTTAAGAGCCAGCTGCGTCGCGCCATAAGCGCATTTCGACGTAAAGTAAGTTCACTTTCGCTCTTGCTCTCGTGGATAGGGAAACCTTACCGCACAGACATCAATTAGCCTATAAATAATTAATTTTGTTTGTTAAGCGCAAATATTTATTTCAAAACTATTTCTAAATTCAGTTCTAATTTCTAGCAAATGAATAAATGAACAATAATAACAAAGTGTGGTCAAAATACTGAGTTATTTCCAAATACACCTGCCATGCCCCATATGGTCTAAAATTTGACAGGTGGACAAATCTCAGCTTGTTTTTAATAAAACAAATATAAATATGGATATAATAAATAATACTGCTAATAATAATAACATTATACAAAAGCAAATTAAATAATAAAAAAAGCCTCCCGAGATAACGAAAATAAGGCAGTGAATTTTAAATCTTCATGTAGGCTAGAAATTAATATGTTTTGTAATATTTTAATCATTTATATTTATATCCTGTATATATCCTTATTATATATATATATATATATATATCCTTAATATATTATATATATTTCATATGTAAAGATATTTGCGTATTGCTCTGCATCTTGTGTGTAGTGTGTAAGCCAGGCGCCGGGTGTATGATAGGCCCCTAAGGATTGTTTGTTTGCTGAAATTCCTATTAAAATCAGTTTTATTTATATTGTGCAGAGTTTATTTATAATGTTTTATGCAAAGTATATATTTTGAAGAGGGGGGGGGGGGACAATAAATGGTTGTATGAAGGCTGTAATGTTTAAATCATTTCCATTAAAAACGCGTGAAGGTCACATGACCATCAGGTAGAACGCAGCATCCCATTTCTCAAAGGACGCGTTCTCTGCCCTCGCGGTCTCCTGAGTTCGTTCTTCCGAGAACACCTGGCAAGACCGGTCTCCACAAGAACACAAGTCTGCGTTCTTGGAATTGAGAAACAGCCCCTGACTGACTGAATGAAATACGCTGTTTTCCACCAAGGCAACCTGGGGTCCGTTCTTCGTACCTCGCTTAAAGGGTCTAAGATGATTTGACAGATCCTGGATCTTTTAATCTGGATAACTAATTTGGTTCTTCAAACAAGTTCGCGAATCAGATCAGAATGTCTGGATAAACTGATCTGAGATCGCTGCGTGTGTTGTGAAGGACAGATCTATCAATCCTCGAAATCATGATCAGCAATGCAACGATTGGCTGACGGCACAGCAGCGTAATGACATCATCTGATTAATATTCAATTAACCATGTAAGCAAAATTACATCAAATTAGCAGTAAACCGTTTGTTAAATATGACACGCAATAACCTTCCACATTTGTTGTGAGCTGCAGGCTTTACACTTTCATGTGTCAAGAGTACTCATCATGTATTTCAATGCATATCAATGTATTTAGTTCCACATTTAGAAAAGATTTTCTTTATTATAGTTGCCGTTTTTTAATCGGTGTAAAGAATAACTGGTTGTTTACAAAAGCATTTTGATATTGGTAAAGGCGTCTGCAACTTTTGTGAAGCATCAAATCACCGGCATATTAACTATCAAAACATGTTTATGACTGCATAAATGTATTATTGCTTTTAAAAAAAAAGTCGGATATTGTGCATTTCTATTATACACAATTTGTACTAAAGCGATCTAAAAAGTTCATATCAATAAGTTTTCTCTTTGCAACACCATGTGGCAGTCTTTGTACTTTCATTTCGAGGGTGCAGATTGCATAAGTTTTATTAATATGTATAACTTTATTTATTTTATTAATGACTATAACTTTATATATATAGTTTAAAAATATGTACCATTTTCCCAAGTGTATATAACTACTACTGTAAGAAAATATCAGCATTCAGTACATACTTTCTCTATTATCTTTGCTTGAACTGACCCGATCTAATCCTGTTTATATGAATTGAACCTGCTCCCGATCAGGTTTGACCAAGCAGAACTGTTGCTATGACAACAACTCTCGGATCAGCTTTGAAGAACGAAACGATCCTGGATCGTGTCAAATCGTCAATAACCAAATCCAGCTAACTGAGTAATCCACGTACGAAGAACGGACCCCAGGATGCTGAAATATAACTGGCAGTGGGCGGGTTAAATGACCAAAACAAAGACAGCTGTAATGCACGTAAGGCACGTAATGCACATCCTCAAAGCAGAATATCTGACTTCAGCATTGTTTCTCGGATAAACAAGAATGTTCTGAGGATGTTTCTGAAATATCTGCACACATATTATGATATTTATATGCTTTAAAGGAGTTAGAAAATGACATCCAGCACCCTTAATTTGCAGCAGATTGTGCTCTCTCAGCCACCATACCGCACTGAGAGTTCGCACGTGTGATTATTATTGAGTGTCAGTTTGTCTGCTGTGCTGTGAAAGCCTCACGTCCGCAGGCCATGTTCATCAGCACATTAATAAATGAGTCACGCACTTTTCCTCTCCTCTACCTCTCCATCCTCTCCTTCACTCCTCTGTAGATCTACTGCTTCGCTATATTTAAAGTCTTTGTCAAAGTGCAAAGAGAATATTTTGACATAATTAATAACTCATTACTAATAACTAATTTAGTTTGTCGTTGCTGTAATGACAGCACATAATAGTTTACTAGTCATGTTGAGAGACACTATATTGTCAACATATCCATAAATTAGCAGCTTTCTGTATTTTGTGATTCATGTTTTTATTCACTTTTTTTTTCCATATTTGACCCAACATTGCTTTCAAACAGCTCAGCATCCTTTAGAGTATGTTCACGTCCGGCATCTGGAGCTGCTGTCGGTGCGTGTGTGACTCTGACATGATGCCTTACATAAGCGCAAGCACTCTTAAAACTGCACATGCTGAAATATTGATGCTCTTCCAGCAGGGCGTGTCTGCACGAAGAGACGTTCTGCTCCACAAACCAGAGCACACACAGCCTGTTAGCTTCCCATAAATCACTGGAAATCAAAAATAACATCATAACTCAAACACCGAAGGGCTGGGAGCAAGGTTGTTTCAGTAAACGAACACCGGGCTCAAGGTTTACCGCGGTTTGGAAAAGTCAGGGTTTTAAAAAAGCTCATATTTTTTGCTATAGCATTCCTGTGTGTGTGTGTGTGTTTTATGTGTATTTTCACAAGTGCTTTATTTATTATATTTTTCAAGTCTGTGTTTTTTTAAAGTAATGAACACAGCAGAAGTCAAAGATTTATTTAAATTAATTAGCCTGACATGTTTACTGCTCCAAAAGTGCGTCTTAAAACGAAATATATTGTGTTTAATCTGGGATAAAAGTTGCTGTTTTTTTCCCCCAGACTTTTAAAAAGAGCTTCAAGAGTTCACACTTAGATATTGCTTGACAACTGTAAGCAGGTTTGGCATGCTGTCCCGGGAGAGAACCCTGAGCTCGGAGATAGTTGAGCCCAGGGCTCCTGCCAGGTCCATAGAGCATGTGAGGGGAGTACGAGATCAGGTGGTTCTCGACAGCTCCCCTTTTTAAAGGAGGAAAGGAGGAGAAAGGGGGTGGATGGGGGGTTTCTTCGGAAAATGAAGGTAAGGGAGTAATATCTAGCTAGGCTACTTATAGTGAGTTAGGACAGATCTGATTGGCTAACTAATGAGTGTAGATAGGTGGCCAGCTGCAGTCAATTATATCACGTGCTCCTCTCGAAATTAGTTTAAAAACTTCACATATATTAGAGCAGAAATCATAGCGCTTTCATAATGTGATATTTTCATCCAAGGTTATACCATCAGATTCTTATACCGGCCAATATCTAAAGAGTAAATCATGATAGTCATGCATAATTCTAACAACCCAGGGGCCTCATGTATCAACGCTGTGTACACACAAAGTCTCTGCGTACGCCAGGTTTCACGCTCACGTTTGGATTTACTAACGATGAAATAAACGTGAGAATGTGCGTTGAGCCACGCCAACTTCATGGGCTCTATTTTGACGGTCCATGCGCAGAGCAAATAACGCAGGGCGCAAACGCTTTCGGGGCGTGTCAGAACGCATTTTTGCTAATTTAAGGACGGAATATCTGCCTTGCGCAGTGGCGCATGGTCTAAAAGGGTTGAGTTTCTTTTCTTAATGAGTTATAGGTGTGTTTTGAGAATAAACCAATTAGAGTCTCATCTCCCATTCCCTTTAAGAGCCAGCTGCGTCACGCCAAGAGCGAATTCGCTATTTACAGGATGCAAAGTAAGTCTAAGTGGAAAAACTGAGCATTTCACAAGCAAACAGTTAAACAGAGCATCTACTGCGTGAGAATGAGAGATAATGGATCACTTTCACTTTCGCTCTTGGATAGGGAAACCTTTACGCACAGACATCAATTAGTCTATAAATAATTAATTTTGTTTGTTAAGCGCAAATATTAGTTTCAAAACTATTTCTAAATTCAGTTCTAATTTCCAGCAAATGAATAAATGAACAATAATAACAAAATGAGCTCAAAAGTTATATCTTAAAACACATGCTGTGCCCCTTATGGTCTAAAACCTGACAGGTGGACAAATCTAAGCTTGTTTTTAATAAAACAAATATAAATATGGATATAATAAATAATACTGCTAATAATAATAACATTATACAAAAGCTAATTGTTATGAATGAACTGAAAAAGCCTCCCGAGATGAAGAAGACATAAAAGCAGTGATTTTTCATATTTATGTAGGCTAGAAAATAATGTTTTGTAATATTTTAATCCTTTATATTTATATTCTATATCTATTCTTATTATATCCTATATATATCCTTAATATTTACATTTTTTCATATATAAAGATATTCGGCAGAGTTTAGACCGGGTTTGTTTTGGTCTAATGAAAAATCTATTATAGTTTCTCAAAACAGCAACGCGCCAGCGGTCCGCCTCAGAACGCCTTCCTTTTTAGAGCAGAACGCCTATGAGCGCACATATGAGCGCTAATGCATTTGCTATTTAAACAGCGTAGCGCAACGCCTCAAAACCACTCTTGCGCCAAGCTGAAACTACCAAAAGACTATTGCGCCACGCCTTGCGCCACACTGCGCCGGGTGTATGATAGGGCCCCTAGTCTGGTGTACGTACATTTCCTGTGTGTTTGTTTTATTTCCAGTGGCGACTCCTAGAGGCAGTTGTGTTAAATCGCACACTACAAAGTATCTTTGAGCCGTGCAATGGCAGCTGTATGAGAATAGATCATCCGCATGTCTAGCAGGTATATAAGGTTTCCATACCGTGCAGTTGACCAGCCAAACATTAAAGCGCAATTTGCAGAGATCGCCGGTTTTCCCAATGTAATGGGAGCGATCTACTGCACGCACAGTGCTATAAAGGCGCCATCTGAAGATGAATTTGCAGACGTGAATCAGAAACATTTCCATTCAATAAATGTGCAAATAATATGAGGTGCTCAATGCGCTCAACATAATACACACACTTATTAATGATTCCTACTTGTGTTCCTCATGATGAAGAGTAGGCAAAATCTGATATGCAGCGGGGGAAAAAAGAAGAATGAGTTCATCAGACGCTGGATTCAATCCGGGTTCATGCTCGATCGTGTCAAAACATGTTGCCATGCGCTTTAAGAGCTACGCCACTCACGCTGCTGTTTACCGCTCTCTTTAGTTATGCTGCCTCTGTCAAAAAAAAAAAATCGGTGATGGACGGGAATCACTCAACTAGCTCATTTCAAACCTTTACATTGGACCATTTCTTGTTTAATTCACTCACAGTGTGATGTTCACACTAGAGGTCTGCATTCCCTCGGCTGTACCGCAGGACCCGACTAGATTTCTTGCGGTGCGGGAATAAATTTCTGAATAAAGCGCAGGAGCGGTCGCTAACTGGTGTAATTTTGGACGGGAACGGGCATTCTTACAGTATCGTTCCTGACTCCCGAGCGAGCGAGCACGCGTATGTATGTGTGTGAATGAGAGTGCAAGATGCTGCGTCTATGTTGCTGTCTGTGTGTGTGTGTGTGCGAATGAGAGAGAGAGCTTTGTGCTGTCTGTGTGTATGTGTGTGTGCGCGCACGTGCTTGCCTGTGTGTGTGTGTGTGTGTGTGTGTGTGTCACTTGCTTGGTGCTGTGTGTCGATGTGTGTGTGTGTTTATACAGGCAGCTTGTTGTAGGCTGTCTGGACTCTGTATAGCTGGGTGGTTTTCAGTTTTGTCCCCCCCCTCTTGCCCCTTAGTGGAAACAGGCACGGTGGGTAGAAAACGGGGCGGGCAGCAGGACAACAAATGTTGAATATAAGCGGGAGCGGTTGGGTTCGGGCTAAAACCTGCCGGGGAGCGGGATTTAAAAGTCCCACGCAGATCTCCAGTTCAGACTCCACTGCGTTAACGGTGTCAGCTAAACTCTCCCCTTCTTTTTTTTTTCTTTTGTTTATTAATTCTAACACAGTTTTCCTCCGGTCTACCTTCGATAGGACCACCTCCAATTCACATTCTGTTCAAAGTTTCTCTCCTTGGTTGCTTTTGCTGTTGCATTTTTGTTTGGTTTTGCCAAAGTGGAGTCATTACCATGTTTATTAAGGGGAGGAAGCAGGTAGGGCTCGTGCACATGCACTCAGTTTCACGTTAGGTCGGATGTACAGAGAGAATATGCGTGGGATTAAACTAAGTACGCAGTGTTTCATACTTGTGAATTTTTAACTGCGTACGCACATTTACAGCTTAGTCCGTACGCAATGTTTTAGTATGAATTCAACGCAAGTCTTCGTACATGAGGCCCCTGGTCTTGTCACAGACTCGGTCGCAGTCATTCCCCTCGCTGGCCAGCAGAGGCCACCATCACCGGACTTCTAGCATTACGTCATCCACATAAACTGATAAGCACACACACCTGCAGCTCATCCCGCTAACGACCCACGCTCACACATATAAGCAGCACACACACTCAGTCCGTTGCGAAGTCTTGTTCTGCCCTGTCTGAGATTTCTGAGCGTTATCTCCTTGCCTGATCTCCCGTGTATTACCTGGACTGTTACCGACCTTGTGTTGCCTTCTGCCTGCCCTGAACCTTGCTTGTACTCTGACTCTGATCCACGCCGCCTGCCCTGAACCACGCCTGATATTCCGACTCTGAACCACGCCGCCTGCCACTGATCCATGCCTAATATATCACTCCTTGACAACCAGCCGCTAGCCCTTAGACCCATACTGAAAACTACTGATGTGAGTTCGCACGTATGTGCGTATTGTATGATTGTGTTTGAACTGTGTTTAATAAACATACCGCAAATGGATCCCTCCGTGTCAGGCTCCTCGTTACAGGTCTATATTTCTGGACACGGTGTAATACATAACCGGAGGTACATCTGCTCACAGTTACACACTTCAGCCAACCAGGCCAGCTTACTGTCGACTAATGCCGAGTTTAGACTGCAGGTTTTCAAAGTAATCGTGTCACCGATGTTCTGTAGACAATCCAAAGCAAATATTGCTTAAGGGGGCGAATAATATTGACCTTAAAAGGGCTTTTTAAATAATTAAACACTGCTTTTATTATAGCCGAAATAACATAAATAAGACTGGAATAAATAATATTATAGGAAATACTGTGAAAAATTCCTGAATCTGTTCAACATCATTTAGGAAATATATATATGAAAAAAAATCACAGGAGGATAAATAATTTCGACTTTAACAGTACAGTATGTTTGATATAAGCAAAGACAGTTTGTGTCTCTGTTTCTCACAGCGGTTCCTCCCAGGCCTGCTGTCTGTCTCCATCATTATAAGCAAACAGAGCAGAACCAAAAAAAAAAACCCCTCCAAGGAAACACTGGCACAATTTAGCCTGTGAGATCAGCTCAGCCCAGTATCCCCCAGAACAAAGATATCACTGGTCGGGTAACAGGCGTCTAAAGGTCATCCGTCCCAATTAACCCAGCTGGCAGCGTTTACCCAGCGGTTCAGGACATTTAAATGCTCATTATATTGTGCTGAAAGAGTTCAGACGTTGCCCACAAAACACCATCGCACCATTCCAGCTCATTAATGACCTGAAGTGCCAGCGTGTCCCCAAAAACACCACCTCCACAACTCAAACGCAAAACTTTTTATTGCATTTCAGTAAGCAGTGACTCACTCAGCTCACAAATAGACATGATTCATGCTACTAATCTCACAATACCTCATTCATTCATTTTCTTTTGGCTTATTTATCAGGGGTCGCCACAGCGGAATGAACCGCCAACTATTCCAGCATATGTTTTACACAGCGGATGCGCTCCCGGCTGAAACTCAGTACTGGGAAACATCCATACACACTCATTCACACACACACTCATACACTACGGCCAATTCACCTATAGCACATGTGTTTGGACTGTGGGGGAAACCGGAGCACCCTAGGAAACCCACCCCAACACAAGGAGAGCAGGGTTGGGAAACCAGCGTACTGTGCTTTACCTGAGAGGGATGGAGGTAAGGTTCGGGTGATGCCAGGTTGGTCTGCACAGACAGACTCTTCTCCAGTAGCGTCTGAGGGAATGCCAGTCTGTCCAGCGTGGCCCGTTTCCAGTGGATCTCCTGCTGCGCCAGCGCCTCATCCTCACTGAATGCCCGGACCACCGGCCCCGGCAGCGGCAGCGGAGACGCTCCGTCACTTTCATACCTACCGATGACGTCACAATCACCATAATAATACGCAATATTTAATAATAACAAAATAATTATATAAATCCAAATAAATGCAAATATGCTAAGTCAATGCAAATATGCTAAGTCATACCGTGATATTTGTAATCTAAGGCTATCATACTGTCAGAAACAAAACTGTATACCCTGATAAAATCTTAAAAAATAAGCCTATTCATACCCATCTTTAGCTCCTGATTCAGAAGCCACGCCCCCTCGATGATGTAACATCTGCTGAGCCTCCCAAGCCAATCGGGCTTGAGTAATCATTGCCCCGAGTCCCGCCCCCATTCCATCCCCTTCACCGCCTGGCAAAGACGGCTTCCTGTTCTTCCGTTTTCGATTGCCACCATTAAGATCGTGGCTATGCTGCAGCGTGAAAGACCCGCCGTACGAAAATCCAGCCGATAGGCTATTAGAACTGGTCCCGTAGCTCATCAGACGATCTGTGGTCCGAAACCGAGGGGAGGAGCCAGACTGCTCCACATAAACAAGCTGCTTAACATATTCCCGCCCAGCAGCGCTATACTCCCGCCCACTCGAGTTATAATCCCGGCCACCAGAGGAGCTGTAATCTCTAATGCCTGAGCTGTAGTCCCGCCCACTGGAGCTGTAGTCACGCCCACTAGAGCTATAATCCCGTCCACTAGAGCTATAATCCCGCCCACTGGAGCTGTAGTCACTCTGATTGGTGGTTTTATCCGGCGTAGAGCTACGCTGTCTCGTCAGCACCAGTTGTCCATAAGGAGACGGGCTTTGTTTCGGGGAACAATAAAGACCTGGTTTTCGTGCCGGAGAACGATCCGTGCCAAAAAAGGCGGGGTCGCAGTGCATGTCAGTGGGTGGTTCCTCGTAAATGGGCGGAGCTTGGAATTCTGAGGGTGGTTCCTCGTAGAGAGGAGGCTCATAAGCGTAGCGAGGCGAGGACGGCTGGGAGTCTCCCGAACAGCGCCGTTGGGTGCCGCTCAACTCTGCCCTCTTCAGGAAAGGAGACTGCGCTGCAGGACGGTCCGAGGTGGTGTCTGAGTCTGGAGGAGCATTGCTGGATGAGCGTCTCGAGCGCGGGGACGAGCTGGAGTATCCGTTTCCCTGCGTCAGAAAACTAGGCTCCCGATCTGATACTTTAATGAGCATCCTCTCTCTGGTGCCAGTGCCCCATCTGAACCTGCACACAACAGACAATATTGAAGAAGAAAATATTGAGAAATTGTTTTTATTTTTAAGCAAAATACTAATGATAACATTGAATATAACATGCTACATTTTAGGGCTGCTCGATTTTGGGAAAAATCATAATCACGATTACTTTGGTCAAAATTGTAATCACGATTATTCCAAACGATTATTAGTTGAAGTCAAATTATTAGCGCTCCAGAGATTGTTTTTTTTAATGTGTACGGAAGATGATAGGTATTAACGATGTTCCGTACACGACTAAAATAGTGTTCCGTACAGGGTACAGGGCGCATAACTTTAATTTCGGCAAAAATGGGCATTGTTTGAAGTCTTATTAAAATCTTATGTCAGAATATACTATTATTGTGTTTAACTTGAAGTTAATGATATATTAAACAACTCTTTTATGAAAGTTTTAAATGAATTAGCTTCAAAATCATTTACTTTTTATATCATGTTTATTTTATTACAACATGACAATTTAAAATATTAAAACATTAAATTCATGCACATTGAAGCTAACTTGACTGACCTTTTATCAATATAAACATCATTACTGCAAAAGGAGGATCCAAACAGCGTTTGCAGCCTGTCTCTCAGGCGGAGAGTTGCGACATGCGGTATTTACCCACAATTGATGTTTAAAAAGCCTTTATTCAGGCCCGGATTGGCTAATCGGGAGGACCGGGAGAATTCCCGGTGGGCCGATCCGTTTTTTGGCCGTGAGGGCCGGTGTCCCTAGCTCCAGAATCTGTTGCTCTCAGTAGTCACACCTTTTAAATGTATTTATTTACTTGACCACAGCCTTTTTATTCATTATTTTATCGCAACTCTTCTATTTTAATGATGATAAAACATAGTTGTGTCTCCGTAACGTACACAGCTGTCGTGGTCCAGCGGTTAGCACGCTAGATTAAAACTCAGCGGACCCGGGTTCGATCCTCGTTAGAGTAATTTATTGTTTTCATTTTTATTGTTAAGACATATAGTACTGTTAGGGTTGTTGAACATTTGAAGTTCTAAAGCAGCTGTTTTCTCAAAAAAAAAAAAAAAAGACGTGATAGTGTAATTAGCAACTGAATTGGAAATGATCTTATTTTAATATAGTCAGTCGTGAACTGAGGTGGGCCGGTCTGAGGCTTGAAACTCCAGGGCTGAAAAGGAGTCCCACTCCGGCCCTGCCTTTATTCAACAAAAGATAATTTTTTTAACAATTTGTGATAACATAATATTCACTTCATAAGAACTGTAATACAGTGTGATGCATAAATTAAAAGCAAGAGCATGTTGTCGGGGCTTTAAATGTCTCCCCTTCCAGGCGACACTCGCACTTTAAGCTTGCCCACTTTCTATTTTCAAGCGCATTAGGTGGACGTAGCAAACTTACTGATTTTACGCGGAAACATATTGTAGGAATGTCTCTGTTGTGGTTGGGGCTGAAAGAGTGAGAATTAAAGATTACACAGATATATAGCTTGCCTATGACCCATAAGTATTTATTCAGAGATTAACGTTAAAAGGTCATCTGTACGGAACATCGTTGTGTACGGAATATGGTTAGTCTACGTTACTGTTATATAATGACTTGCCTAATTACCCTAATTGAAGGTGCAGTAGGTGATTGTCTTCAGAAACATTTGTTGTTGTGCTGGTTGAAAGTCTCTTCACAGTCTAATAGTAATGATGACAGTAAATGATCTAAATGTGTTTATATGTATTTTTATATTCTGGGTAAGGCATAAAACTAAAAAATGTTCATCCAATTAAATAGAGTCGGACCGTCATCTCCCTTAATTCCGATAGGCAGCTCAGACTGTCTGTCAACAAATGTAGATTCCGACTTCTGCGCATGTGTTCACGCAGATCCGCCATTAGCGCGTGCCCGTCTGCTTCACAAACGCATGCGCGCGAGCGAGCTGCGGGCTGCTCGCAGATGCCGAGTCGGAGCCGGAGGACAGCCGATCTCGGGCCGATTACTGTAAAGCCAGGCGCGGGTACAATTCGCTCTTAAAGCGGCCGCGCGGTCACGAGACGGACCGGGAGAAATCAAATGCTGCATTGAAACTTTAAAAAATCCTGAATCAGTATTGGAGTTACTTTAGCACGCTGGAGAAAGGACGACACCATGGCTGAAGTATTACTGTTAGACAGGTCATGTTCTGTTTTGAAACTATTTCAGTCAGGCTAAGCCAGGGGTCGGCAACCCAAAATGTTGAAAGAGCCATATTGGACCAAAAATAACAAAAAACAAATATGTCTGGAGCCACAAAAAATGTAAAGCCTTATATAAGCCTTATAATGAAGGAAACACATGCTGTATGTATCTATATTAGCTATATTAGCCAACTATCAAAATGACTAAATTGGCTACAAATACATAATGAGCCTTCATGATTAAATAGCCACTGAAATCAGGTGGTTGGTGTTTATTTTGTTGTCATTAAAACACTTCCGCACAGCCTCTTGTCTTTTAGTGTTATTCATTCGATCATTTCTTCTTGCGGCCCATCAGAGTTCACATACCTGCATAAAAGCGCGTTGAATATCGGTCACATCACAGGCAATTGAGTATGCTGGCACTGAATTAATGTCCTTGGTTTGCTAATCGGTGATGTTACCTACCATTTTAATAGCCCTTTCCTTCACTGTCTTAGTGGAGAAAGGTATATCTTTATTTTTTTGTATTATCTTGGTTTTGTTTTTAAAGTTTGCAAATAGGTGTTCTAATATGTCATACCATCTTTGAACAGTTTTCCATGCTTTATAATCTCCTGGTTTGTTTACAACAGCCACTTGCCTGGCATCCCGCCCTGCTGATAGAAACGTGTGTCGCAGGCTATGACGCAAATCTTCGTTGACAGAAATGTTGAAATTAAATATTAATTCTACACACTTTGACAGCATTTGAAAACGTTAAAAATGTTTGTCCACCTATAGAAATCATATTAAAACAAAAAAATATATTAACCTCCCCCATCTTTTCCCATTTTCAAACATTTTTGAAAAAGCTCCAGGGAGCCACAAGGGCAGCGCTAAAGAGCCGCATGCGGCTCTAAAGCCGCGGGTTGCTGACCCCTGGGCTAAGCTGATGTTATATTGTGTTCTGTTATGAATGACTTATATGCACAGACGTGTTGTTCAGCCAGTGAAAGATTGATGTGATTATTTTCAGTTTCATAAGGTTCTTTTACAGCATCTATAATGTAGATTTATATTTAGTTTAACAACAAAACATCAGTAAATAGCGCTATTCCACCTAACCTGCTTTATTGAGCTGAGGTTGCTTTTATATTCACATTGGGTCATTTTTGAACAATGACAGCCTTCCTCTACTGTTTAACATGCTACTCTGAATATTCGTTCTGAAATAGCATGCAAGTGTGGCAAAGTAATGCATGTAATTCCTGCTCGGCGCTGGCACTAACTAAACACTAACTAACTGGCGAATGACATGAACTAGTGGGTTGTCTGTCTGCTGGTGTGACGCGGTCCTCGCGATATCAGGGGGTGTGGCTTTGAATCACAGTTCCTCCCCGCCGTCCAAAGATAATATGCTAAGCCACAGGTGTCAAACTCAGTTCCTAAAGGGCCGCAGCTCTGCACAGTTTAGTTCCAACCCTAATTAAACACACCTGATCAAACTAATCGAGTCCTTCAGGCTTGTTTGAAACCTACAGGTAAGTGTGTTGGAGCAGGGTTGGAACTAAACTGTGCAGGGCTTCGGCCCTCCAGGAATTGAGTTTGACACCCCTGTGCTAAGCGGTTAGCATTTTGGCAGATCACCTAATGCACCTTTAAGCTTTTGAATCACACTTTGAATTTGAATGTTTGTATTTAAAAAAAAATATCTACTAAAATATTCTGAGCTGTCATCATAGCAAAGAAAAAAAGAATCGGTTATTAGAAATGAATGATTAAAGCTATTATGTTCAGAAATCTTCTTTCCATTAAACAGAAATTGGGGAGGAAAAAGGGTTGCTAATATTCAGGAGGGCTAATAATTCTGACTTTTAACTGCATATATACAGTTATTTTCCACCCTGCAAAGGAAAGAGAAATAAATACAATAGAATAAAAATATGAAACAAACTTTGCTTTAAGCATCTTCACTGTAAGAAAAACACTTTAGCTACAAAAGTCTTCAGTCAAGAGTAGAGAGGAATTTTCTCGATGTTTTATTAATCATGATAAAACAGGCAGCATTTCGCACTGTCACTTTAATGGTTTCGCTTTCACGTGTCTTTTGATCCTCAACTTGTTTGTTTATTACAAAATGAGGGTTATGAATAATCGCTAAACACCGCGTTTTGACACCTATTTGAACATTAAAGTGCAAATGTTAATGACTAGATGTGTGTGCTCACAATGTGTGGAATGAGACCAAGAGCAGACCGCATGCTTCTGACTGTCTGCGCGCCGCACACACATAAGCATGCAGTCTTTCGCACTTTTAAGAGCAACAAGTGAGGACAAGGAAAGGGGGCGGTAAATATTGGAATAATTGTTTATCTCGATTAATGGTTTTTCATAATCGTTAGAAGCCATAATCGAAATTGGATTTTCGATTAATTGCACAGCCCTACTACATATACATGTTTTACAGTGTTTCTGGATTGCCTACCACTGAAAAAAGTGTTGCATGCAGAATTGTTGCAAACAATTTATATGTGTTGAATTTAAACAAACAAATTAAATTTAATAATGTTCAACTTAATTTGTTTGTTTAAATTCAACACAAATAAATCGTTTAGAACCACTTAACGTAAACAAATTGAGTAAATCCAAGGAATCATCTTTAAATATTTTTTTTCAGTGCACTAAAATAAAAAGTAGTAGTTTTTACAAGAGTGTTTAAATATACAAAGGATCTGTAGTGCTTTGCTAATTGGGTGTGTGGTTGTGCTGCTTGTGTGTACTGTTTTTGAAAATTGTGCTTAAGTTTAATAAAAAAAAACTGCAATATTGAAAATGTTTAATTGATCTTTTCATGATAAAGCAAAGTCAAAGAGAATTATAAACACATTTATATTCATTCTAATATGCACATATTATTTTACTTATTCATTTTCCTTTAGCTTAGTCCTTTATTTATCAGGGGCTGCCACAGCAGAATGAACCGCCAACTATTCCTGCATGTGTTTTACAAAGCGGATGCCCTTCCAGGTGCAACCCAGAACTGGGAAACACTCATACACTCTCATTCACACACCCTAATAGTGCATGTGTTTGGACTGTGGGGGAAACTGGAGCACCCGGAGGAAACCCACGCCAACACAGGGAGAACATGCAAACTCCACACAGAAATGCTGACTGACCCAGCTGGGACTCGAACCAGCGACGTTCTTGCTGTATGGTGACAGTGCTAACCACTGAGCCACCGTGTCGCCAGTGCATGAGATTTATTTAGTATTTGCATGTAAATGTTTAGGGGTGATAAGAGAGATGCTTGACTTTAGATCGCACTCTCTCTCAGTGAGCTGTGTGTATAGATGTGTGTGTGGGTGTGTGTGTGTGTGTGTGTGTGTGTGTGTGTGTAAGAGGTCTGGGAGTTTAAAGCGCGCTGAAATAAGGCCTGGAGAACATAAAGAAAGAGAAGAGAAGTGTGTAAAATCAATTCAGCTCTTAGCCAGCGCAGCCCTCCACACACTCCCCATGACCACAGTACACTGCCAAGTGTGTGTGTGTGTGTGTGAGATTGTGAGTATTTGAGTGAGTTTGTACAAGTGTGTGTGTGTGTGAGATTGTGAGTATTTGAGTGAGTTTGTACAAGTGTGTGTGTGTGTGTGTGTGTGTATGTCTCTTTGTGAATGTGTCTGTGTGTATAAGTGTGTGTGTGTGTGTGTATGTCTCTGTGTGAATGTGTCTGTGTGTATAAATGTGTGTCTGTGTGTGTGTTTGTCGGTGTGTGAATGTGAATGTATGAGTGTGCGTGCATCAAATCAAATCACTTTTATTGTCACATCATCAGCAGCACGTTTGTGTATATATATATATGTGTGTGTGTGTGTGTGTGTGTGTGTGATTGCGAATGTGTGTGTTTGATGTGCAGGTGTATGAGTGAGTGTGTGTATGTATGTGTGTGAATGAATGAGTGAGTATAATAGTGCAAATATGTGTCAGTGCAAATGTGTTGGACTTTGTGTGTGTGTGTGTGTGTGTGTGTAAGAGCGTGATTTTGAATGTGTGTGAGTGTTATGAGTGAGTGTAAGTGTTTAAATGTGTGTATTTGTTTGTACATCTGTATGTGTGTGTGTGTGTGTGTGTGTGAGAATGTGTGTGAGTGTGTGTATACAGTATGTGTGCATATGCGTTTATATGTGTGTGGGTTTGTTTGTGTATATGAGTTTGTGTGTGTGTATATATGCATCCATATATATGTGTGTGTGTGTGTGTGTGTGTGTGTGAGAATGTGTGAGTGTGTGTATATGTGTGCATATGCGTTTATATGTGTGTGGGTTTGTTTGTGTATATGCGTTTGTGTGTGTGTATATATGCATCCATATATATGTGTGTGTGTGTGTGTGTATATATGTGTGTGTGAATGTAATTGTGTGTCTGTGTGTGCGCTAATGTGATTGTGTGTCTATGTGTGAGAATGTGTGTGTATATGAATGTGTGTGTCTGTATATGTGTATCTGAGTTTGTGCGGATGTGGTTGTGTGTATGTTTTTTTTGTCAGTGTGTGAATGCGTCTGTGTGTATAAGTGTGTGTGAGTTTCTCTGTGTGTGAATGTGTGTGTACGAGTGTACGTGCATATTTGTGTGTGTGTGTGTGATTGCGAATGTGTATGCTTGCAGGTGTATGAGTGAGTGTGTGTATGTATGTGTGTGTATGTATGAGTGAGTATAATAGTGCAAATGTGTTTCAGTGCAAATGTATATATGTGTCTGTGTGAGAATGTGTGGGTGTATTTGTTTATATGTATGTGTAATGTGTGTGTGTGTGTTTTTCTGTGTATACAAGTTTGTGTGTGTGTGTGTATATGTATCCGTATGAGTGTGAGTGTGTGTATGTGTATATGTGCCCGTAAATGTGTGAGTGTGTATGTGTTTGTGCTAATGTGATTGTGTGTCTTTATGTGTGAGAATGTGTGTGTCAGTGAGTGTGTGTGTGTTCCTTTAGTAGCCGGATTAAAGCTCAAACACTAGTCTGGTATCTGCGGCTCGGTCTCGCTCAGAGAAAGAGAGCCACTACAAAGTGTGCAGTGTTTTCATTATTCATGGATATCCGACCTTCAAATCAATTTACACATTCTCTGCTCCCTCTCTTCTTCCCTCTGTCACACACAATCATAGCACGTCCTCGTGGGACACACTCTTTAAGAGCAGACACTCGCTGAATATTAAATCCTAAAAACAGCTTGAAGCGTTACACTCTTACCTTTTACTCCATTCACTTTCCTTTAATGTGCATTTGTAGAAATCTCACAGTATTACATGTGCTGATAACTGTGCAAACGGCCGACCACCCACTTCTCTCAGTGTCCCAAATGATTTAAACCGTAAAAAAAAAGGAATCACCATTTTCATGGATGTGCCATTAATTTATTAATATTAAGAGAGTTTGATTATTAGACCTGCTTGGAAACTTTTTTCCCATCTTTTTTCCCACTATTTTATCAACTAAGAGCTGTTTAACAGAACAAGCAGTATTTACTACTATATTATTATCCTGGAGAATGTCTCTCTTTTTTCTGCGTTTGGTTGCAATAAATTCTATTTTATTTTTTAAAATAATCCTTTAGGTTCAATACTATTAGTCTAATTTAACCTAATTAACCCAGTTAAGCCTTTAAATGTCACTTTAAGCTGAATACTAGTGTCTTGCAGAATATAGAGTCAAATATCATGTCAATGAATGAATGAATGAATGAATAACCAACCTAACCAATCAAATCAATCAATCAATCAATCAATCAATCAATCAATCAACCATCCAATCTACCAACCAACCAACCAATTAAATCGATCAACCAACCAACTAATCGACCAATTAAATCAATAGATCAATCAACCAATCAATCTTCCAATCAAATAACCAATCAATTCATCAAATTAATCAACCGACCAACCATTCAGATCAACCAACCAATCAAATAACCAATCAATCAATCAAATCAATTAACCAACCAACCAACCAGACCAACCAATGAGATCAACCAACCAATCAACCAGACCAACCAACCAAACAAACAAACAACCAGACCAACCAATCAACCAATCAGATCAACAAACCAACCAACCAATCAAATAATCAATCAATCAAATCAATCAACCAACCGACCGACCAACTAACTAATTAAATTAACCAACCAACCAATCAACCAACCAATCAAATTAACAAACAACCAATCAACCAACCAACCGACTAACCAACCAATCAAATTAACAAACAACCAATCAGACCAACCAATCAAATTAACCAACCAACCAATCAAATTAACCAACCAACCAACCAACCAATCAGACTAACCAATCAACCAACCAACCAACCAATCAAATTAACCAACCAACCAATCAAATTAATCAATAAACCAATTAATCAAATTAACCAACCAACCAATCAAATTAACCAACCAACCAATCAAATTAACCAACAAACCAATCAAATTAACCAACCAACCAACCAATCACATTAACCAACGAACCAATCGGACCAACCAATCAAATTAACCAACCAACCAACCAACCAATTAACCAACCAACCAACCAATTAACCAACCAACCAACCAAGCAACCAACCAACCAACCAATCAAATTAACCAAACAACCAATCAACCAACTGACCAACCAACCAATCAAATTAACCAACCAACCAATCAGACCAACCAATCAAATTAACCAACAAACCAACCAACCAATCAGATCAACCAACCAATCAACCAACCAATCAAATTAACCAACCAACCAGCCAATCAAATTAACCAACAAATCAACCAACCAATCAACTAACCAACCAATCAAATTAACCAACCAACCAATTAACCAACCAACCAATCAAATGAACCAACCAACCAATCAGACCAACCAATCAAATTAACCAACCAACCAATCAGACCAACCAATCAAATTAACCAACCAACCAATCAAATTAACCAAACAGCCAATCAACTAACCAACCAACCAACCAACCAACCAATCAAATTAATTAATCAACCAACCAACCAACCAATCAGACCAACCAATCAGATCAACCAATCAACCACTCAACCAACCAACCAATCAGATCAACCAACTCACCAACCAAATAATCTGGGACTAAAACACATGTAATTTTAGACTTTTGCACTACATTTTGATCGTGATCTTTCTACTCATGTGTAATAGTCTGCAGTGCTGTATTGTCTGGCTTGGTGTTATATTATTTCAGATGACTAAAATGTCAATAAAAGTCACTTTGTTAAACTGTAGAGTTGAATGTTCAAGATCAGAAGTGGACAGAGCAGAGATCAACATCTCATAATGCAACTCACACCCGTAAATAAACAGAAAACACACCAAATGCAGAAACTGTTCATTAACAGATATGCTTTACAGTGTTTATTACATCACTGTGAAAATACAATGCATAGTTTAGTGGTGTGCTCTTCTCCAGACAGCAGGCTTTATATTTCAGCTTCTGTCTATCAAAAGCTCTTAAAGTGATGATCTAATAAAAGAAATAACAGCTAAAGAGCGTCTGAAGAGTCTGACAGGGATGTGGAAACTCGACAAGATGCTCAAAATAAATGAAATCTGACTTCTAGTGCTGTCGTTTCAGCCTGGGGTCAAATCCAAAGGGATTCTGGGATGTTTTTAGTGTCAGCTCCTACAGGAATCAACACTGAATTTTTCTACCGTCTTCCTTTTCTTCTGAGACTAATTTCTACATGCATCTCCTACTAGACCCTCCATACTACAACCACTAAACTTACTCCAAACCTCCAAACTATACTGAATTAAGTTGCTATATCTTTTCCAACTGATCCGACTTACGGTTTTCCCAAAACTGACCCGGAAAATTTGGAAAAGTCCCATTGACTTAACATTGGACTAAACATTATAACCTCAAAACTTTTTGTGCCAGACTGTCATACAGACTTAAGTTTTGGCTCATTTATCTCAGAATACCAATCTGCCAATCACTGATCACCATTTAAGTTGCTAACCACACCCTAGCAACCAGTTACAACATCTTACCAACTGTCCCATAGAATTCCATTGTAAAAGAAAAACTGCCATTGACTTTACATTGGACATACTAACAACATACAAATCAATGCTAACAATACACCAATCCATACTAGAAACATACTAACAAACATACTAATCATACTAGCAACATGCTAATTCATACTAGAACCCTGGTAAAACCATGGTATTCTGATGCAGCTCCAATAGAAACTGAATATTAAATGAGAAAACAGTGGGCGTGGCTTGGTTTTTCTACTGCGAGCTGATTGGTTACAACCAATCAGTTATTACAACCTAACAGACTCCTCCTCCTGCTCACCATTTCTGTTTGCTGTCAAAACTGACAGTCGGAGGGGTGTGGTTAAGTATATTTAGCCACGCCCACTACCTCAGACCTTATCTTAAGAATTTAACTAAACACTAACAGGAAGTGCATTTTCAGATTTTAATTTTGCAATTTTTTTCTTAATAACGACTTGTTCTCCACAAAACTAGCAATGTGCGCTAACAAAATCAATATGCTTAGTTTTCATTTCATAGGGACTTTAAGGTGTTACCAACGAGAGTCTGTATGTATTACGCATGTATTAGTTATTATAATATAATACTGTATTTATTAGTTAATATAAATGATACACAGAAATATGTTATTATACAGTGGAAATGGACAAAAAAAGCAAACAGTACCAAACCATTGAGTGGAAATACGTGTTACCAATAGCATTTGTTTCCTAAAACAAGCCACGCCCACTCTTTTCTCATTAAATATTCTGTTTTCCAGGGAACTGCGTCACAATACAGGAGAAAAAAGGGTCACAGCTTCTAGTTCGTGTGGACATTAAACCTTTAAAGGTTTAAATGAACTGAAAGCTGTGACCATTTTTTGACTTGTATCTGTTCCCAGAGAAACAGAATATTAAGAGTGGGCGTGGCTTGTTTTTTTCTACTGCGAGCTGATTGGATGCAGTAAAGTAGGCGTTTCATTCAGAAAGATGGGGAAAGGGGTTTGGGGAGAGTTATTACAACCGACAGAGTCCTCCTCCTGCTCACCATTACTGTTTGTTGTTAAAACTGACAGCTGGAGGGGCGTGGTTAAGTGTGTTAGCCACACCCACTACCTCAGACAGACCTCAGATCATTTAATTTTCCATTTCTCTAGGAACTGCATCACAATATGGAAGAAAAAAAATGGTCACAGTGTCCAGTTCATGTGGATTTTAAACCTTTATTAGCTGATGATTGATTATAAAGCTTGTTTGGCATGCTGTCCCTGAAGAGAGCCCTGAGCTCATAAGATCCTTGAGCTTGGGGCTCCCTCCCGTTTGCAAGGCGAGAGGGGAGTTTGAGCTCAGGTAGATCTCGAGAACTCCCCTGCTGTATTAACTAGTAAACAGATAGTGATCGCTCTTAAGAGATGACTACTTTCTAGGAGCATGTCTATGGGGCTGATTTGGATTGGTCTATTCACTTAGGTTGCGTGTTTTTGGACGGTGGGAGGAACTCGGGGAACCCGGAGGAAAGCCACATGAGCACGGGGAGAACATGTGAACTCCACACAGAAACGTTGGCTAGCTTGGTAAGGATTAGAACCAGTGACATTCCAGCTTTGAGGCAACAGGGCTAACCACTGGGCCACCGTGTAACCCATCTAGAAAAGGAGGAGGAGTTGGAGAGGAAGAGGGGATTCTTCAAAATGAAGACGGCTGTGATATGGAACTTAGGGTATTTTATAGTGGCTTAGGAATCGTCTGATTGGTGAATCATGAATTAGTGCAGGACCGGCTGTGATCAATCATAAGCATGTGATCCTCTCCAAATTAGTTTATATTAGTGCTGTCAATCGATTAAAAAAATTAACTAATTAATCAGACCATTTTTAAAAAATTTATCGCAATTAATCGCATTTAAAATACTGAAACTTGTAATTTTGCCTATTTAAATGTAAAATTAATGTAAACGCAAGAAAAAATATTTAAATTCAAAATATTATTGTTTAATAGAATTTTTGTTTAACTTGTAACACAGATTTCTTCATGTAAACTACCACAATACCACAATAAACCATCAAGATCCTGACTTGACAGCCATATTTATTACAGAAATTAAAACACAGGCATGTTAATGACATTTAAATTTCAAAACAATTAATGTCAATAAAGAAAACATTGATTTCCATGTTGGATTCTAAGTGGACTGCAAAAAAAATGCCAAAATACAGGAATTGCAGATATGGAAAATGAAAAATTATAATAATAAACTACAGAATACAAACTGTTGTACTCATTGTAAAGTTTTATTGCTGTGAGTTGAGAACATTAATTATAGAGTAGAAACAATTTTGCTTAATCCTCCTTTACATTCATCCAGTTGCTAAGACTAGGAGTATCCCGCAAGTGCACAGAGACTCCCAAATGCCCGCAAATGAATGATAATTTCTTGCAAACCGGTCGTTAAATACATTGCACACCCCTCTCGCCCCTACTCAGATACGTCGCTCACTCCACCCCTGACCCCCCTCAACTTACCTGACACAGACACACACACACACAGACAGACAGACACACACAACGCGCTGCAGACGTTTTGGCCCCAACGGCCTTCCATACTGGAGCGACTCCCCTCAGATTCAACACGCATGATCACGTTCATCAAATTTGCTAAGCGTCCTAAACTAAGCGTCCTAAAGTATTACTGTATTTCACAAGGATTCTGACACAACAACGCGAAGCAGACGCTTTCATTGCGTTTAATAAGGAAACACGCTAAACTTGGAGGGCTCATGCTGAAAGGCAGAGTAATGCCCTGTCTTTGACAGCTCGCGACTTCACTAGACGTTCTGAGTACATTTACATAAGACACCAATACTCCGATTTTAATATGATTAAGATTATATTCTTATTAACAGTCTACCGTGTAGCCTTAAAAGGAACCTTACCTTAAAGGAACACCGAGTCACAAAATGCGGAGGATTTTCTTTCTGTTCGCCATGCGGTATCAACTTACAACAGAAGTCGAAAGTTAAAAATGAAACACCCGAAATTGCATGAAACTCTGGATAACCTGTGATGCAACTAATTGTTTTATACTGAAACTTGCCTTCAAAAAGTGCTTCCTTGGTCTTATCCACATTTATTGCATGTTGAACACACGTCCACCACAACAGGAAGTAAAAAAAACCTGAACTGCGTTAATTGCGTAAATTTTTTTTAACGCGTTAATTATTTAAAATTAATCGCATGCGTTAACGCGTTAATTTTGACAGCGCTAGTTTATATATAAACTTCACAAATTTTAAATGAACTGGAAGCTGTGACCAGTTGTTTACTCGTATTGTGAAGCAGTTCCTAGAGAATCTGAATATTAAATGAGAAAACAGTGGGCGTGGCTTGTTTCTACTGCGAGCTAATTGGATGTAGTAAAGTAGGCGTTTCATTAAGTAAGATTGGGAAAAGGGTTTGGGGAGAGTTGTTACAACCTAAAAGACTCCTCCTCCAGCTCACCATTTCTGTTTGTTGTCAAAACTGACAGCTAGAGGCGGTGTGGTTAAGTGTGTCAGCCCCGCCCACAACCTCAGACAAACCTAATCTGAGATTTTAACTCCAGATGCATTTCCAGATTTCAAATTTAGAGGGTAAACTATTATTTTTTTCTTAATAACTAATTATTCTTTACAAAACTAGCAATGTGAGCTGACAAAATTAGTATGGTTAGTTTTGATGTCATGTGGACTTTAAGTGTTACTAAGGAGAGTCCAATAGTTTTGGTTTCCTAAATCACGCGTGTTGCTGACCTGTCTGCGTCCTCGGTGTTGGTGTTATTGGTGCAGCTCTTGTCCTCCTGCTCCTGTGAGGAGGTGGTGCTGACGGCGCTGCGGGCGGGACTGCTGTCTGCGGAGGCGCTGGTGGTCCCGGTGCCAGTGCCGGTGGGCAGGGGTGTGTTTGTGTTCTGCTTGAGCGTCTGCAGTTTGGCCAGCGGGATGATGTCGCAGCTGTGCGGCCGGTGCCAGACCGTGCGCTGCGTGGAGGCGTTGTAGTAGTAGAAGCGGGACGTCTTGGAGTCGAAGAGCTCCCACCATTGGTCCTGCCCGCTGCGTTTGATGCGAACGCCGGCCGGGGCGTCCCACACACACTCGCCTGTCAGCAGGTTGGCGTACATGCGCTCGCGGGTGCGCGGCTCGATGATCTCCACCCATTCCAACCTATACACACACACAGATACAGAAGGGCTCATGAAAGGACCACAGTCAAGGCAACAAGACTACATCCTAATGCTCCTGAATACAATAAAATCAAATAATTAACAAATTAATTAAAATTTAATTTAATTTAATTAAATAAAATTAAATAAATATGAAAATTTTACAAATAAATTATTATTAAAATAAAAAAAATAATTAAAATGCAAAAATTTTAACATTCATTGATTTTCCTTCGGCTTAATCCCTTTATTTATCAGGGGTCACCAAAGGGGAATGAACCAACAACTATTCCAGCAGATGTTTTACACAGCGGATCCCCTTCCAGCTGCAACCCAGTACTGGGAAACACCCATACTCACTCATTCACACACACACTCATACACTACGGTCAGTTTAGCCCATCCGTTCGCTTATAGCGCATGTGTTTGGACTGTGGGGGAAACCGGAGCACCGAAATGACAACTGACTCTGCCGGGACTCGAACCAGTGACCTTCTTGGTGTGAGGCGACAGTGCTAACCACTGAGCCATCGTGTCCTTAACATAAAAACTTATTTCATAACATGTTTCATTGTGTGTGTGTGTGTATAAGTGTAACTGTTTGTGTGTATGTGCATGGTTGTCTTTATATGCGAGTATGAGAGTGTGTATTTGTGTGAGTGTGTGTGCGCATTTACATCAGCGTATGCATGTATGAATGTGGGTGTATTTAAGTGTGTGTGTGTGTGTGTGTGTGTGTGTGTGTTTGCGATGTAATGATCAGCTCTTTGTTGTAATTGTTTGCATGTGTATGCATGTGTATGCGTGTGTAGCGTATATGAGTGTCCGGTTTTGTGTATCTGTGTGTGTGTGTGAAAATCAACCCTGTTTTTGTGTGTGTGCATGCATATGTGTTGTGTGTGTCCATGTGTAGTATATATGTGTGTGTGTGTGTGTGTGCGTCTGTGCGTATGTGAGTGTCTGTGTGTGTGTGTGTGTGTGCGCATGTCTGTGTGTATGTGAGTGTCTGTCTGTGTGTGTGTGTGTGTGTGTGTGTGTATGTCTGTGTGTATGTGAGTGTCTGTCTGTGTGTGTGTGTGTGTGTGTGCGTGTCTGTGTGATGCGAGTTTCTGTCTGTGTGTGTGTGTGTGTGCGCGTGTGTATGCGTGTGTAGCGTATATGTGTGTCCGGTTTTGTGTATCTCTGTGTGAAAATCAACCGTGTTTTTGTGTGTGTGCATGCATATGTGTTGTGTGTGTCCATGTGTCTGTGTGTATGTGAGTGTCTGTCTGTGTATGTGTGTGTGTGTGCGCATGTCTGTGCGTATGTGAATGTCTGTCTGTGTGTGTGTGTGTGTGCGCATGTCTGTGCGTATGTGAGTGTCTGTCTGTGTGTCTGTGTGGGTGTGTGTGTGCATGCATATGTGTTGTGTGTGTCCATGCGTCTGTGTGTATGTGAGTGTCTGTCTGTGAGTGTCTGTGTGTGTGTGTGTGTGCATGTCAGTGCGTATGTGAATGTCTGTGTGTGTGTGTGTGTGTGTGTGTGTGCGCGCATGTCTGTGCGTATGTGAGTGTCTGTCTGTGTGTGTGTGTGTGTGTGTGTGTGTGTGTGTGTGTGCGCGCATGTCTGTGCGTATGTGAGTGTCTGTCTGTGTGTCTGTGTGGGTGTGTGTGTGCATGCATATGTGTTGTGTGTGTCCATGCGTCTGTGTGTATGTGAGTGTCTGTCTGTGAGTGTCTGTGTGTGTGTGTGTGTGCATGTCAGTGCGTATGCGAATGTCTGTGTGTGTGTGTGTGTGTGTGTGTGTGTGTGTGTGTGTGTGTGTGTGAGCGCATGTCTGTGCGTATGTGAGTGTCTGTCTGTGTGTCTGTGTGGGTGTGTGTGTGCATGCATATGTGTTGTGTGTGTCCATGCGTCTGTGTGTATGTGAGTGTCTGTCTGTGAGTGTCTGTGTGTGTGTGTGTGTGTGTGTGCATGTCAGTGCGTATGTGAATGTCTGTGTGTGTGTGTGTGTGTGTGTGTGTGTGTGCGCGCATGTCTGTGCGTATGTGAGTGTCTGTCTGTGTGTGTGTGTGTGTGTGTGAGTGTCTGTGTGATGCGAGTTTCTGTATGTGTGTGTGTGTGTGTGTGTGTGTGCGCATGTCTGTGCGTATGTGAATGTCTGTCTGTGTGTGTGTGTGTGTGTGTGCGCGCATGTCTGTGCGTATGTGAGTGTCTGTGTGTGTGTGTGTGTGTGTGTGTGCGCATGTCTGTGCGTATGTGAATGTCTGTCTGTGTGTGTGTTTGTGTGTGCGCGCATGTCTGTGAGTATATGAGTGTCTGTGTGTGTGTGTGTGTGTGTGTGTGTGTGTGTGTGTGTGTGATAATCAGCTCTGTTAATCTCTCAGTAAATTTCTCTTGATCTCCTAATCGAATCTAATCTGCAGTAATCCGGGATAACCTGATCTCCTGAATCCTGCTGAAAGTGTTTTTGGGAAGCGCCTCAGAGGGGACTCTGGGTAATCTGATCTGTCTGGACGCTCCGTCTGAACGTGCTCCAGCATATGATCCCATTGCAGGATTTCAGTATGTTCAGCTAATGGATCTGCTCCACACAGAGCTGTTCTTCAGGAGGAGGATCAGATCAGCAGCATCACACTGATAAAACAAACCATTCATTGGATTTACTGATTAAGGTAAGTGGTTGCAAAGAATTAGAGTTAGAATTAGAATAATTCGCCCTCCTGTATATGTTTTCCCCCAAATGTCTGTTTAACAGAGAGCAGATTTTCTTCAACACATTTCTAATCATAATAGTTTTAATAACTCATCTCTAATAACTGATTTATTTTATCTTTGTCATGATGACAGTGAATAATATTAGACTAGATATTCATCAAGACACTTCTATACAGCTTAAAGTGACATTTAAAGGCTTCACTAGGGTAATTAGGGTAAAGTTAGGGTAAATAGGCAAGCCATTGCACATCAGTGGTTTGTTCTGAAGACCAGGGTTTCCCAAACATTTTAGCCCACGACCCCTAAAATAAGAAAGATAAAATAAAAATAAAGTGCCAATAATTATTCAACTGAAAAAAATTGAAAAAGTTCTCAACACGCATTAAAAGTGTATTCACAATATAAGCTATATTAAGTATAATATAAGTATAACAATATAAGCGTATACACTGGAAAAAATGCTTTTCTTGCTTAGAGTTTTTGGGCCCTATCATACACCCGGCGCAGTGTGGCGCAAGGCGTGGCGCAATAGTCTTTTGGTAGTTTCAGCTTGGCGCAAGAGTCGTTTTGAGGCGTTGCGCTACGCTGTTTAAATAGCAAATGCATTAGCGCTCATTTGTGCGCCCATAGGCGTTCTGCTCTAAAAAGGAAGGCGTTCTGAGGCGGACCGCTGGTGCGTTGCTATTTTGAGAAACTAAAATAAATTTTTCAATAGACCAAAACTAACCCGGTCTAAACTCCAGCGCAGAGTTACCCTCGCTTACACACTGCTTAATACACACAAGAGAGCAATAGGCAAATATCTTTACATACGAAAACAATTAAATATTAAGGATATATATAGGATATAATAAGAATAGATATAGAATATAAATATAAAGGATTAAAATATTACAAAACATATTATTTACTAGCCTACATAAATATGAAAAACCACTGCTTTTATGTCTTCTTCATCTCGGGAGGCTTTTTCAGTTCATTCATAACAATTTGCTTTTGTATAATGTTATTATTATTAGCAGTATTATTTATTATATCCATATTTATATTTGTTTTATTAAAAACAAGCTTAGATTTGCCCACCTGTCAGGTTTTAGACCATATAGGGCACAGCATGTGTTTTAGGATATAACTCAGGTTGTTGAGCTCATTTTGTTATTATTGTTCATTTATCCGTTTGCTGGAAATTAGAACTGAATTTAGAAATAGTTTTGAAACGAATATTTGCGCTTAACAAGCAAAAGTATTTATTTATAGACTAATTGATGTCTGTGCGTAAAGGTTTCCCTATCCAAGAGCGAATGTGAAAGTGATCCATTATCTCTCATTCTCACGCAGTAGATGCTCTGTTTAAAAGCGCAAGGCAGATTTCCCGTCCTTAAATTAGCAAAAACGCGTCCTGACACGACCTGAAAGCGTTTGCGCCCTGCGTTTTGCGCTTTGCGCATGGACCGTCAAAATAGAGCCCTTTGTCTTGTTTCTTGTCTAAATATCTAAAATTTCTTATTTCAAGAAGCATTTTCTAGACAAGCAAACCATATTGTCTTGTTTTGAGAAATAATATGCCAATATTAAGTGAGTTTTTCCTTAAAACGAGCAAAATAATCTGCCAATCATAAGAATGTAAGATCATTTTGCTTACCGCATTGGCAGATTATTTTGCTTGTTTTAAGGAAAAACTCATTTAATATTGGCATATTATGTCTTTAAACAAGACAATATGGTTTGCTTGTCTAGAAAATTCTTCTTAATTTAGGAATTTTTAAATAATTGGACCAGTAACAAGACAAAAAATCTAAGTAAGAAAAGCCTTATTTGCAGTGTAAGTATAAGCTCATGCTCTATTTAATATATAAATTCAGTTTATTAATTTTCTAATAAGCTCTTAACCAAATTAATATTACATTTTAGAGTGAGACAGGTGCACAATTCAGCACACAACTCATTTATTTCACTGACAGATGTATAATTAATTATTATATATATTGTGGAAAGATTGGTTAAACTTGACGCAAAATTATTCTGCTTAGGGCCCCCAAATGTTAAGGGTCGGCCCTGGTCACACCTGTCAAATACTGAGCTCAATGGCTAGTGTACCATTCATATGATTTCATGCTCATTTTTGGAAAATAGCATGAAATATTGAGAGTGGCTCAGTGGTTAGCACTGTCGCCTCACAGCAAGAAGGCTGCTGGTTCGAGCCTCGGCCAGGTCAGTTGGCATTTCTGTGTGGAGTTTGCATGTTCTCCCAGTGTTGGCGTGGGTGTCCTCCGGGTGCTCCTGTTTCCTCCACAGTCCAAACACATGCGCTACAGGGGATTTGATGAACTATATTGGCCATAGTGTATGTGTGTGAATGAGTGTGTATGGGTGTTTCCCAGCACTGGGTAAGGGCATCAGCTGTGTAAAGCATATGCTAGAACAGTTGTCTGCTGTGGGACTCCTGATGAATAAAGGGACTAAGCTGAAGGTAAACCAATGAATGAAAGAACAAGCCTTTCCCAGAGATGGGTTGAGGCTGGAAGGGCAAGTAAAAACTTGCTGGACAAGTTGGCGGTTCATTCCACTGTGGCGACCCCGGATTTACGTATAAAGGGACTAGACCGACAAGAAAATGAATGAATGAATGGTTGAACAAGCCAAGAAAGCGGTGTGTCTGTGTGTTGAGAGCTGACATTAGTGACAGTGAGGCGTCTCTCTGTGTAATGGTTTGATGAGTGTGATCTTACGCTGGCCGCTTTTGTGCTGCAGTGCTGTTAACAGCCTCCATCTGCAGCAATTACTGACCGCAACGCACAAAGACGCCCTTTACAAGGTGCCAATAATCATGCAGCACGATTTAAAGCTGTCAGTCAAACCTTCAGTCAATGCATCGCTCAAGAGCAGGAGAAATCAGTAGACAAACCTGACTAACAACAGCAGTCGGTGCAGAAAATGCACAAGCACTTATTAAAAAACAGCATCAAAATACTGCTCTGCATTCTTATAAACGACCGAAAGATAATCTAACGTCAAATTCAGATGCATCTGCATTAATTATGATCACTCAAAAAATAAACAATAGTGAAAAACACAGATTTTCATCAGTGTTTAACTTTGTTTTAGGCACAAATGAAAACGTGCAATGCAAAATGACTTACAATATGAAAATAAAACAGTTTCAATCTAATATTTGACTGGAGGTTTTTGTGTTGCACATCACACATCTAAATATTTTAGTAATAACATTTCTTTCTTTTCAGCTTAGTTCCTTTATTAATCTGGGGTCACCACAGTGGAATGAACTGCCAACTTACCCAGCATATGTTTTACATGGCGGATGGCCTTTCAGCTGCAACCCATCACTGGGAAACACCCATACACACTCATTCACACACATACACTACGGCCAGTTTACTTCATCAGTTCCCCTATAGCGCATGTGTTTGGACTGTGGGGGAAACCGGAGCACCCGGAGGACACCCACGCGAACACGGGGAGAACATGCAAACTCCGCACAGAAATGCCAACTGTCCCGGCTGAGGCTCGAACTAGCAGCCTTCTTGCTGTGAGGCGATCGTGCTACCCACTGCGCCTTTTTCATCTTCTAGGTTTCAAATCTGCATTTTGTCAGGTTGTGACTACACAGTAATCAATGATGCGTCATCTGTCGTAAATATTCATGAGGCCGAGTGCTCTTATCCAATGAGAAGACACCTTGTTTAATTATTCATAACAGAATGCTGGGATTTCCAATGACAGATGTTTGAAACTGAGAACACACATAGAGTAGTAAGCGACAGATGTGTTCATTGATCTCTAATGAGGGTGTTTGCTTTTTTCTGCACATCGTAAATTGTAGTTCAGATAACCAGACAGTCTTAAAGGTGCTGTATGTCAGTTTTTGACTCTTCTGAAGCATATATATATATCATAATATGTTTGCAGATATTTCAGAAACATGCTCGGTGAACATTTTGAAAAACAATGCTGAAGTCAGATATTCTGCTGTTAGAACGTGCCGGGACGACTGTCTGTTGCCAGTTCAGCCAATTATATTTCAGCACCCGGGTTGCCGTGGTGGGAAACAGCGAATTTCATTCATTCATGCAGGATGACTCTCAAAGCATGCGTCTGTGACTGAAATGCGACCTCCTTAATGTGTGCATTAAATACATTTATTATGTATATGACACACACACACACACACACACACACACACACACACACAAAAACAAAACTATTTGTCACATAGATATTCAAATGTATTTATAATTTGTATCTTATACTGTACATACATATTTTATATCTAAATATAATTAAACATTTTAAATATAAGGATGCATGCGTGTACAACATAAAAATACAGCACACACACATACTGTATATAATGTCCAAAAATATATATATATATTTTGTATTAATCGCGATTAATCTTTGCCTGTTATTGCTGATCAAATTGAAGTTTTATTTGTTTTTCCTATTATGGAAGCCAATGGTTACCGGTTTTTCCATTTTTTTTTTTTTTGGATCTGTTGATATGTAGCTCCGCCCTCTTTTAAAATCTCATTTGAATTTAAAGCGACAGTCACCAAAACCGCCTTACAGGTTTCCAGCATTCTTCAGAATATCTTCTTTCGTGCTCAACAGAACTTATAAAAGCTCATGAATCAACATAAGAGTGAGTAAACAGTGAATGTAAATTTTTGGGTGAACTATCCCTTTAAGAAAATATTATATTTTGAATAGTGCTAAAAAAATATTATGTATATGACACACACACACACACACACACACACACACACACACACATAAAAACAAAACGATATTTGTGACATAGATATTCAAATGTACATATAATTCGTATCTTATACATATGTATTTTATATTCAAATATACATAAAAATTTTAAATATAAGGATTCAAGTGTGTACAATATAAAAATACAGCGCACACACATATATAATGTCCAAAAAACTTTTATTTTGTATTAATCGCGATTAATCTTTGCCTGTTATTGCTGATCAAACTCAAGTTTTTTTTTTTGTTTTTCCTACTATGGAACCTAATGGTTACCGGTTTTTCCATTTTTTTACACACATATAATGGTTTTAAATCTGTTGCAATGTAGCTCCGCCCTCTTTTAAAATCTCATTTGAATCACCAAAACTCCCTCACATGTTTTCAGCATTCTTCAAAATATCTTCTTTTGAGTTCAATGGATGAAAGAAACTCATATAGGGGGCTTATAAAAGGGTGAGTAAATAGTGAATATTAAATTTTGTGTCAACTATCCCTTCAAAAAATTGAATTCAATTTTGAATAGTGCAAAGCAAAAATTAATCGAGATTAATCACATCCAAAATAAACCATTGATTTGACATAATATATGTGTGTGCATTAAATACATTTATGTATATGACACAGACACACACACACACACACACACACACACACACACACACACACACACACACACACACACACACACACACATAAAAACAAAATGATATTTGTGACATAGATATTCAAATGTACATATAATTCGTATCTTATACATATGTATTTTATATTCAAATATACATAAACATTTTAAATATAAGGATGCAAGTGTGTACAATATAAAAATACAGCGCACACACATATATAATGTCCAAAAAACTTTTATTTTGTATTAATCGCGATTAATCTTTGCCTGTTATTGCTGATCAAACTCAAGTTTTTTTTTTTTTTTTTCCTACTATGGAACCCAATGGTTACCGGTTTTTCCATTTTTTTACACACATATAATGGTTTTAAATCTGTTGCAATGTAGCTCCGCCCTCTTTTAAAATCTCATTTGAATCACCAAAACTGCCTCACATGTTTTCAGCATTCTTCAAAATATCTTCTTTTGAGTTCAATGGATGAAAGAAACTCATATAGGGGGCTTATAAAAGGGTGAGTAAATAGTGAATATTAAATGTTGCATGAACTATCCACTCAAAACATAGAATTTCATTCTAAATAGTGCAAAGCAAAAATTAATCGAGATAAATCACATCTAAAATAAATGTTTGATATGACATAATATATTTATTATGTATATAGCACACACACACACACACACACACACACACATACATAAAACGAAACAATATTTGTCACATAGATATTCAAATGTATATATAATTCGTATCTTATACATATATACTTTATATTTAAATGTTTTGTTTTGTGTGTACAAAATAAAATATAATCTAAAAATATATAAAAAATAAAATAAAATACAGCACACACACAAATATAATGTCCAAAAAAAACTTTTATTTTGTATTAATCTTTGCCAGATATTGCCTTGATAAGTTTTATTTGTTTTTACTACAATGGAAGTCAATGGTTACCGGTTTTCAGCATTCCTCAAAGCATCTTCTATAGTAACAGAACTTACAAGACCCCATCAGGGTGAGTAAATGGTCAATTGTAATTTGTGTGAACTATCCCTTTAAGCAAAAATCATTATGTCTTAATTAGTGCCGGCCAAAGATTAATCGTTACTAATCGCATCCAAAATAAACGTTTTTTTGTGACATAATATATGTGTGTGTGCATTATACACACACATACATAAAAACAAAGCTATATTTGTCACATAGATAATTACATTTATATATAATTAGTGGTATAAACATTTAGATTTTATATCTAAACAAAGTTTTTAATCACAAATATATGCATGCATGTGTCTATTTATAAATGCAAAGCAAAGAAAAACACAGCGCACATGCATATATTCTGTCAAAGATTACTAAATAAGTCATCTTCGCCCAGCACTAATGTTAAGACTTTTTTTAATGCACAATTCATTTTGATTTATGAATGTGTAAATGACAGCACTGGAAAATGTGACACCACTGGGAAACATTAACAAACAGCACTGGGTTTTTTTTCTTCATGAGGTCAAAAGGTCACAAGTTCCCCATCACTATGAGTCCATTAACCTCTTCCTCACCATTCTTCTCTCCATGACCTGCCCTTTCCCTCTCCCTCTCTATAGAGATCCTCATCTGTCCTTCATCTCCACTGATAAAACAGAAGATTTAATGAGACAAAGGCTCCGTGAATGACAATGAGAGTCAATCTGCTAACACGCAGATTCAGCAGGAGTTAAACACTGGCTTTCTGGTGTCTGCAGAATTACAAATCATCACCATAGAGCCCTGGAGCCCACGGAGAAGCTTTATACAACATCAAAGTTAAATAAAATGATCTCTGTGCACAGACATAAACAAAAGGCTTCTGCTTAATTGCTTAAGCTATTATCTTGATATTGACCTGAGCTGCAAAACAAGATGACTTCAACAGGTATAATGAGCAAAAATACACTGTTTAATGCTTTACTGTGCAGTAATTAATGATAACTATGCAGTATATAGATGTACACTCACCGGCCACTTTATTAGGTACACCTGTCTAACTGCTCGTTAACGCAAATGTCTAATCAGCCAATCACATGGCAGGAGCTCAGTGCATTTAGGGATGTAGACATGGTCAAGATGATCTGCAGTTCAAAGCGAGCATCAGAATGGGGAAGAAAGGGGATTTAAGAGACTTTAAACGTGGCAGGGTTGTTGGTGCCAGACGGGCTGCTCTGAGTATTTCAGAAACTGCTGATCTACTGGGATTTTCACGCACAACTATCTCTAGGGTTTACTGTAGGGATGGGAAGATTAACCGATATGTATCGATACGCGGTCATGCGCGTGCACGATGCGAGTGCATCGGTTGAGCAGCAGAGGATGAATGAAATTTTGGAAGCAAATCGAGATGCATCGGTTTTTCCGAGATACAGCTTATATTTTTAATATAGAATGTATTTTTTATTTATTAACAAGTGTTGTCAACCTGTTTTTGGCGCATAATTTAATCGACCTACATAAAGTATGCATTAGCAATGGGCTTGCGGAGGTGTACACTTACACTACAACTCAGTGTATCAGGTGTGCGGATGAAGCTAGTGGAGCGCCCTCAGAAAGCGCGAGAAGCAAAACAAACATTTTATTCCCCACTGAGTTTTAAATCTAAAGTATGGCAACATTATGGATTTAAGGATGGACGACATGACAGGACAGATGCAATTTGCAAAATGTGCCGCGCATCTGTAAAATACGCGGGCAGTACGAGTAATCTGATATCTCACTTGAAGCAGCGCCTCTGTGTTGTTGTGGAAGCATCTTCCAGTGTTCCTGTATCCCCGGCTTCCCGCTCTGCTTTAACTGTAGCTACCAGCTCCAAAAGTGGTGAGAAAAGCATTGCAAGTTTTCTCCATGCGCAACAGTTCTGCTCGCTCTACGCCAATAACGAATGCTATTGCATTGCTCATCTGCAAAGATATTCAGCCTAACGTCACGGAGAACGAAGGTTTTAAACACCTCCTCCTGTTAATTTTTATTGATTTATATTTTTATTAGCCTGTTGTTTACAGTGACAGTGATGTTTCAAAGCAGCATAACACTGCTAGTTCACCACCTTAAGTTTTGAATATTCAGTGGCACAATATATCTTTGTAAAACTTGTTTTCATAGTTGAAAAGTTAAATCACAATTCTTGTTGTGCAATGCTCAACCTTTATGTTGAAAGAATGCAAATATATACATTTATAATATATATTGCACTTATACATTCTGTTTATCTTGAAAATACTTAAATAATATGTGCTATATGTTCTAAAATGGCCCTCTACTGTAAACTGACACTCTGGCTCTGAGAGAAAAGCCAGTTTGTAAAAAAAGTCTTGGTTTTACTTGGTTAATAAATAATCAAACTCATTCAATGGCACAGCATTTTTTCTTACATCATCTCATAAACTTGATCTAATAAGTTAGTGCTGAAATATCGCATCGTATCGTGATATGGGTGTGAATCGTATTGCCAGTGCCGGATGAACGCCTGCTGTGTCAGCTTCATGACAAAGCTGGGCCAGAATTCTTTGCTTGCTGGGACACATCCTATTTAGGTGTTCAAGCTCTAAAACAACAATCTAAATACTATTAAAAGACACTCTAAATGATTAGATAATTGAATTGAATTAAGACAGAGGGACAGAGACAGACAGAGAGAGCTTGTGTGTGTGTGAGACGGATGTTCAGTGAAGTGAGACGCTGCTGCAGACGCTCTGCTATCAGACCCATAATTCTCCATGTTCTTCAATAACAGGCGTCACCTTGGCCGCAAACCTCATTGTAAAGACTGAGCACACTGTTATTAATGGCGTTGGCTCCAGTCGAGCATCACTACAGCTCACATTCATGCTTATGCATCTGACCTGACCGCTCACACTGACTGCTGGACGCTTATTCTAGAGATGCATTTAGAGGAGTTAAACACTGAAGGATTGTAATGTCATGTGTGTGCTCTGCCACATGCTCAGGGTTAACTTTACTGCACTTTTATATTTTTATACTCATCAAAAATCTGCTGTTTTATCTAAGAGTACACTGCATTACTTATGTTTCACACTCTTTTGTAGCAGGGAGAACATGCAAACTTCACACAGAAACGACAACTGGTTGGCGCAATAGCCTAGTGGTTAGCGCGCCGACATATGGTGCAATAGCACGTCAGGGCGTCGCGAGTTCGAATCCTGACTCGAGGACATTTCCCTACCCTATCCCTTCTCTCTCTCCCACTTCGCTTCCTGTCTCAATACTGTCCTATCTAATGAAGGCAAAAAGGCCAATAATAAATCTAAAAAAAAGAAACGACAACTGACCCAGCCGAGGCTCAAACCAGCGACCTTCTTGCTGTGAAACAACAGCACTACCTACTGCGCCACTGCATCACCCACTTAACATTATATTATTTATTCATTTTCTTTCGGCTTAGTCCCTTATTTAATACGGATTGCCACAGTGGAATGAACCGCCAACTATTCCAGAATTTGTTTTACACAGCGAATCCCATTTCAGCAGCAACCCAGTACTGGGAAACACCCATACACACAATCACACACACACACACACACACACACACACACACACACTACAGCCAGGTTTAATCTCGTTTATTTTAGTTCCTCACTTTCCCCTGTAGCACATGTGTTTGGACTGTGGGGGAAACTGGAGCACCCACACCAACACGGGTAGAACATACAAACTCCACACAGAAATCCCAACTACCCCAGCCAGAAATCGAACCAGCGACCTTCTAGCTGTGAGGCGGCAGTGCTTACCACTGAGCCATCACATCAATACTCCATTCAAATTTCAAACTTTGTTATTATTGTTGTGTGCATGAAAACTCACTAGTCAATTACTATGCAATACACTATTAATCATTCATTCATTTTCTTGTCAGCTTAGTCCCTTTATTAATCCGGGGTCGCCACAGCGGAATGAACCGCCAACTTATCCAGCAAGTTTTTTACGCAACGGATGCCCTTCCAGCTGCAACCCATCTCAGGGAAACATCCACACACACATTCACACACACACACACACTCATACACTACGGACAATTTAGCCTACCCAATTCACCTGTACCGCATGTTTTGGACTGTTGGGGAAACCGGAGCACCCGGAGGAAAACCACGCGAAGAACATGCAAACTCCACACAGAAAGGCCAACTGAGCCGAGGTTCGAACCAGCGACCCAGCGACCTTCTTGCTGTGAGGCAACAGCACTACCTACTGCGCCACTGCCTCGCCAACATTTTTTTTCTATTAGTCAATAATATTACTGAAATTAATTTATAAACTGAATAATATAAATGTACTACCTACTGCGCCACTGCCTCGCCTATACTATTATTATACTATGCAATTATACTGTGCGATTTTTTTGAGCTAATGATAACTTTGAACGACTGACCTGAAACCACCTAATAATCCCCTAGTCAGACCCCCTAGTTTTCCGTGATTTCGTAAATCGCTGAATGCAATGCAAAATCAACAAAAAGTTGCTAATTTTTAGATCCTGCAAAATTCTTAATTAAACACTAAATAACCACAAAAATTTAAATAATCCCATTATATTTTATTTCAGTTAGCAAATTATTGTTTTACATGACGACGCATACGCAGCGCACGTGATGTATTTGATGTACAGTTGAAAGCAGAAGTTTATTATTTGTTGAGAAATTGTTATAAATTTTCTTGAAAGTCAAGTTTACATACAGTAAGATTATTCTGCCTCTGAAAAAGCTCAGATGATGATGTCGAGGTTTTGGAAGTTTCTGATTGGCTAATTGACAACATTCGAGTTAATGTGAGGCACAACTGTAGAATAGTATTGAAGGAAAAGCTCAAACACACTGCTTCCTTGAGTGACAACATGCGAAAATCAACAAGCCACAATCAACAACAAAGCCAGACTACAATGTGCCAAATGACACTGGGAAAAAGAGTAATTGTTGGATACATGTGCTGTGGTCTGATGGAGCTAAGATTGAACTGTTTGGCCAGTGGTACATTTGGAGGACAAAAGGGAAAGCTTACAAGCCTAGGAACACCATCCCAACTGTTAAGTATGGGGGCGGCAGCATCATGTTGTGGGGCTGTTTTGCTGCAGGAGGGACTGGTCCACTTCACAGCATAGATAGCATAATGAAGAAAGAACATTATGTAGAAATACTGAAGCAACATCTCAAGACATCAGCCAGGAAATTACAACTTGGCCACTAATGGGTCTTCCAAACAGACCATGACCCTGAGCACACTGCCAAATTAGTTCACATGTGCTTTAAGGATAACAGAGTGAATGTTTTGGAGTGGCCATCACAAAGCCCTGATCTCAATCCAAAAGAACATTTGTGGGCAGAGTTGAAAAAGCTTGTGCGAGCAAGACAGCCAACAAATCCGACTCAGTTACAGCAATTCTGTCAGGAGGAATGGGCCAAAATTCCTTCAAACTACTGTGAGAAGCTTGTGGAAGGAGACCCAAAACACTTGACCAAAGTTATACAGTTTAAAAGCAAAGCTAAAAAATACCAAGGAAATATGTGTAAACTATTGACTGAACTATTGATCTCATTATTCTACCATTTAGCAAACGTAAATGATTTAGGTAATCCTAACTGACCTAAAATAGTAAACGTTTAGTATGATTTACCATCAGACATTTTTTAAACAATGGCTATGTTCCTTTTTTTAGAGCGTATGTACACTTCTGGTTTCAACTGTATTTAAATGAGTCTCAAAAAATGACGTCTCACCTGCACCCTCACAATGTGAAGTTTCATAAACTAATTTCAAGAGGAGCATGTGATATGATTGTGCACCGCTGGCTACTCATCCGTAATCAGTAATAATCCAATCAGAATGATCCTAGCTTAATATAAATGGATCACTTTCTCCCCATTGCACTATCTTCGTTTTGGAAGAATCCCCCCTTCCACCCCATCTCTTCCTTTTTCTCCCCTTCTAAAGGGGGAGCGATCGAGACCTACCTGATCTCGGTTCTCCTGATATGCTTCTAGACCGGGCGGGAGCCCTGGGCTCAAATATCTCCGAGCTCAGGGTTCTCTCCCGGGACAGCATGCCAAACCTGCTATAAGTGCCAAGCATATCTAAGTGGGAACTCTTGAACATTACATTACATGGGGGCGTTTAACCACAGAAATGTGCTGAGCAATATCTTAGAAACAGAAATGTGCGCGCGTCTAGGAATCTCAAAGACAGATGCTCGATCAAAAACAAACACAGTAGCAAAAGAAAATTTGTTTTAGGTAGCGGATGCCCTTCCAGCTGCAACCCATCACTGGGAAACATTCATACACACTCATTCACTACGAACAATTTAGCTTACCCAATTCCCCTATAGCGTATGTGTTTGGACTGTGGGGGAAACCGGAGCACCCGGAGGAAACCCACACCAACACGGGGAGAACATGCAAACTCCACATGGAAATGCCAACTGACCCAGCTGAGGCTCGAACCAGTGACCTTCTTGCTGTCAGATGGTTGTGTTACCCACTGCGCCACCGTCGTTTAAACCATTCAACTCCCAATTCCACTCTCTCTTATGGTAATGTCATAATTTCAAACATAGTAGGCAATTTCAGATGCAGCCCATAACATCATTCTAGTACCTAAACAGAACATCATAGCAACCGCTTGTAAATACCGCTTAGCAACAACCCATAATTCCCTAGTAACCACTTGACAAAGTTCCAGCGTTCACATAAAATATGCTAGCAACCCAACGCTCAGCAAAATCAGCTGAAACACAGAAGCGTCTGTGATCTGTTTACTCTGTTTACATGCTCCAAACGCGGTGACACAGGAGGAGCGCATTCAGATGCAGAAGCAAAAGCACCATTTGAGTTTACAGCTCAAACAACAAACATTTTTCCTGAATAATTCATCAGAGTGCTTCAATAAAAAACCATGCTTTGGCTCTGTCGCCCTGTGGAGCGACACACAGCGTTACTGTCAGTGTGTGTGTGTGTGGAGTAAGGCTGTGCCATTAATCAACATTTATTCATTTTCTTTTCGGCTTAGTCCCTTTAATAATCCGGGGACACCACAGTGGAATGAACCGCCAACTTATCCAGCATATGTTTTACGCAGCGAATGCCCTTCCAGCTGCACCCCATAACTTGGAAACACCCACACACACTCATTCACACACATACACTACAGACAATTTAGCCCTCCATATTCCCCCATAGCGCATGTGTTTGGACTGTGGGGAAAACTGGAGCACCCGGAGGAAACCCACACTAACACGGCGAGAACATGCAAACTCGACACAGAAATGCCAACTGACCCAGCCGAGACTCGAACCAACAATCTTCCTGCTGTTCAGATCGTGCTTCCCACTGCGCCACCATGTCTAAACCAAATAAAAAAAGTGTTGGTCATGCAGCCCACTGATAATCATTTCAAATAATCATCATTAAAATGGTCTGAAATATTTGTAATTATGATTTTTTTTTCCATAATCGAGCAGATCTAGTGTGTGTATGTGTGTATGTGTGTGTGTGTGTGTGTAAAGGTGAGAGAGGCAGTAGAGTCCGAGCGAGCATCAGGCCATCACAGCCGCTGTCGTAAAACTCAATTAGCAGAGGAGACACTGACATCTCATTTCAAACAGAATTAATGGAGCGATCACTGTCCCGACCTCACCCTGATGAAGTAAAATCTATTCATTGATCAAGATCAGAGAGTTCAGAGAGGTCAAAGAAGAGGAGCTGAACTGCCCAAACTAGGTAAGGGACGATAACCGATTTCAAGGTTTACCGTGGTTTGGATAAGTGTGAAACGTTCTGTTATAGCAGTCCTACGGTATACATGTTAGCATTACAGGCTTTTACTAAGACAGCGCTTTCAGTTTTGGGTGAACTCTCCCTTTGTGAAGTTTATTTATAAACAAATTTCGAGAGGATCACGTGCTTATGATTGTGCACAGCTGTTCCAACTTTAGCTAATGACTGATTATCCAATCAGACGATCCTTAACTCAGTATAAATAACCAGACTTTTCTCATCTCAATATCTTCGTCTTGAAGAAACCCCCCCACCCAACCCTACTTTCCCTCCTTTCAAACAGGCGTCACGGTGGCCAGCGATTAGCGCTGTTGCCTCACAGCAAGAATGCCCCTGGTTTAATTCCTTTCCAAACCAGACAGCATTTCTGTGCGGAGTTTGCTTGTTCTCCCCGTGGTCGCGTGGGTTTTCCCCGGGTCCTCCGGTTTCCTCCCACAGTTCAAAAACAAGCACCCTAAACAATTAATCCAAATACTTTAGCTAAACTCTGAGTACACCTTTCAGCATCCATATCTGACACTTAGCTACAACAAGCAAGAGGGGGAGTCATCGAGATCTACCTAAGCTCAAACTCCCCTCTCGCCTTGCAACGGGAGGGAGCCCAGGGCTCGAGGAACTTATAAGCTCAGGGCTCTCTCCCGGGACAGCACGCCAAACTAGCTTTATTATCAATCATCAGCTAAGTGTGAACTCTTAAAAACACAGGCTGATGGAAAGCCAGCTATCGTGAGTGTAACGTCTATCTTTCAGCTCATGATGTGACACCTCGACTAGCTGATCCTTATTCATCCTAATACAACTCCTCCATCCGCCCTACACACATGTTTGTGAGTGCAAGAGTCTGTGTGTGAGTTTTTAATGTGTGAGTTTGTGATGTTTGTGTATTTACTGTATGTGTGTGTGTGTGTGTGTCTGAAAGTGATTCAGCTCTCCCGCAGGAGCAGATGCAGTGAGAGATCATTAATATGCAGATCTCCGGAAAGTTGGGTTGCAGTGTTCTGAGACGCCGGCGTCCGTCAGCCCGCGCTTCACATCCCAGCGGACAGATAATGCAGTGTGTGTGAAGGCGCAGTCATGGGAGAACGCTTGTGTTTGTTTGTGTAACTGATACCAAACCTCATCTCCGTCAACAACAGCAAAGACAAGAAGACGAACCTAAATGTTTGCAAAAAGCATGCTAATATTACTTAATAACGGTGGCTTAGTGGTTAGCACTTACCACAAGAAGGTCACTAGTTCGAGTCCCGGCTGGGTCAGTTGCCGTTTCTGTGTGGAGTTTGCATGTTCTCCCCGTGTTGGTGTTGGTTTCCTCCGTGTGCAGTTCAAACACATGCTCTATAAGGGAATTGATTAACCAAATTGGCCGTAGTGTTTGAGTGTGCATGGGTGTTTCCCAGTACTGGGTTGTGGCTGGAAGGGCATCCGCTGTGTAAAACATGCGCTGGAATAATCGGCGGTTCATTCCACTGTGCAACCCCTGATAAATTAGGGATTAAGCTGAAGGAAAATGATGCATGAATGAATAGTTAATGATATCTGTCTTCTAATCTTTAATAAATAATCTAATCCTGCGATGTGACTATTGCAGAGACACACATTGCGATATCGATGCTGTATGTCAGTTTCTGACTCTTCTAAAGCATAAAAACGCCATATTATGTTTGCAGATATATTTCAGAGACATGCTCAGAACATTTTATCTGAGAAACAATGCTGAAGTCAGATATTCTGCTTTGAGGATGTGCATTACGTGCCGGAACGGCTGTTTTTGTTTTGGTCTTTTAACCCGCCCACTGCCAGTTCAGCCAATTATATTTCAGCATCCGGGTTGCCTTGGTGGAAAACAGCGCATTTCATTCAGTCAGTCAGGAAGACTCTCAAAGCATGCATCCGTGACTGAAACGTGACCTCCGGTGGACAGTTGCAGACTCCGAAATGAGATGCAGATTCAGAGTTCCACATGAGGTTATTAATTAGCAAATAATATAAATATTAGGAGCGTGAACATACACTAACAACACACTACATGATGAGAATTCGCAGTGAGAAGAAATTTGGCTGTTTGCACCAGATGAAACAGGACAGAAATGTAAATACAGCCAATCAGAAGCACAGAATAGTGCACTCACTGCACTCCAGCCAAATAGTAATGTTTATAATCTAATGCAGTCGTTCTCAGACTTTTTTCATCAAGTACCACCTCAGAAATAAATGACCCCTTTAAGTACCACCATAATGACCAGTATTGAAATAAGTAGGCCCAGTAAAGCAGCTACAGCTTTGCAAAGTTTAAAAACGTGGCAGAAAAACTACTATTATTAAGAAAATTATCAGCCACTTTAAACATTATGAATAGTTTGAACATTAACACTGTACTATGTCTATTTAAAAAAAACAAAAAAACAAAATAAAATTTCAATGTTTATATTAAAATGTGATTTTAAAAGTTAATTAAACATGGTAGGCTACTGTTCTTAAAAAGTAAAAATAACTCCTGTACTTAACTGTAAAGTGTTAACCTATAGTGTCCTATTCAACAAAAGCTGCAAATGTTGCTTGGAACTCATAAATATGGGCATGAAATATATGTTGCATGTTCATATGACATATTAGATTCCTCTGAGTACCACTGTAGGAAGCCTGCGTACCACTAGTGATACACGTACCACAGTTTGAGAACCACTGATCTAATGATCACATATTAAAGCTCTTTAACATGATTAAATGTAGATGCTGGATCACTGATATGTGTTGGTTTGCACTGAGTCTCAGTTCTAGAGTTCAGTTTCAGACGGTTTATTATATTCTCCAGATCTGAGCTGAACTATCTGCTGCTGCTTTCAGTAGTACGGCAATAAATGTCATGTAAAATGCGATTCATACTCACATTATTAGGATTTAACACTGAATAAAGCACATGAGCTGATCATTGTTGTCTGTTGTTCAGCTGTGAGAAACAGAAGCCGTTTCTAATTGATCAATTTCAGGTGTTGATTAGGACAAAAACTTCTTTTAATATGGAGAATATTCCTCCTATCGCATGCCGATGCTTTAAGTTAGAACACGATTTAAATCAGCCTTTAGGGTCGATAGTCATGCACACTCAAATTAATCTGGCAACCTGCGCCTGCGTGTGTGGCAGGAGTGCAATACCTAGTTCATCCACTGGGTGTCAAACTTGCATACTGCACCTTTAGCTAGGTTAATCAGGGTAAAGTTAGGGTAATTACGCAAGTCATTGTATAACAGTGGTTTGTTCTGGAGACAATCCAAAACTAATATTGCTTAAGGGGGCTAATAATATTGACCTTAAAATGGCTTTTAAAAAATTAAAAACTGCTTTTATTCTAGCCGAAATAAAACAAATCAGACTTTCTCCAGAAGATAAAATATTGCAGGCAATATAATAGAAAAATTCCTAAATCTGTTCAACACCATTTGGGAAATATTGGAAAAAGAAATAACAATAAAAGTCACAGGAGGGCGAATAATCCTGACTTCAGCTGTATGTCCGGACACATGCATTGAATGCCTGTTTAAATGCTCATGTGTTGGACTAAAGACAAATGCCGAACCGTGATGCAGCTAACGTGCCATTTGAGGTCTGGAAATAGCTCTTATCACGACGCTCCTGCTTTGAGCATCTGTCCTGAAAACACAACTGTCCAAACACGCATTTCGATCATATTTCAGGATGAATATGAAATATGCACACAGTTGTCGTCTGCCTGCATGATGAAGCCTGTCCTGAGGTGCGAGTGTCTGTCCTCCAGATGTATTTTTACTGGAGAATACACTTTGTAGGCCAGGAGCTGTGTTTGGCATATTCTGTGGCATTTCTCTGAGCTTCATTAGCCGTTCTGCTGTTTCAGTGAGGATTCCTGAATACTGAACTGGGGAAGTGGAGCTGATGATGATGATGATGATGATGTAATAATTACTGACAATCTGACAGGAGCTCATAAATACTCAGACAACGAGCAGAACAACTCATCTGCTGAATTTACATGATCTGGAGAATCATTTACAGCTGAAGATCTGTCTATCTATCTATCTATCTATCTGTCTATCTATCTATCTGTCTATCTATCTATCTGTCTATCTATCTATCTATCTATCTATCTGTCTGTCTGTCTGTCTGTCTGTCTGTCTGTCTGTCTGTCCGTCCGTCCGTCCGTCCGTCCGTCCGTCCGTCCGTCCGTCCGTCCGTCCGTCCGTCCGTCCATCTGTCTGTCTGTCTATCTATCTTTCTATCTGTCTGTCTATCAATCTATTCGTCTATCCATCTAACTGTCCATCCATCTATCTATCTATCTATCTATCTATCTATCTGTCTGTCTGTCTGTCTGTCCATCCGTCCGTCCGTCCGTCCATCCATCCATATCTCTCTCTATCTGACTGTCAGTCCATCCGTCAATCTTCAGACAAACTAAATATTTCTTTCATCCATCCATCCGGCAATCCATCCATCCATCCATCCATCCATCCATCCGTCCGTTCGGCAATTCATCCATCCATCCATCCGTCCGTCCGTCCTGTCTGTCTATCTATCTATCTATCTATCTATCTATCTATCTATCTATCTATCTATCTATCTATCTATCTATCTATCTATCTATCTATCTATCTATCTATCTATCTATCTATCTACAAACAGATTATTTCTTTCATCCACCCATCCAAAACTGTTTATTTAATCTATCGTCTATCTATCCATTCGACCATCCATTCATCTATCTATATCCAGACAGCTGATTATTTCTTCCATCTGTCTGTCCATCCATCCTTCTATCAAATCTGATTTCATCCATCTGTCCATCCAATTGTTTATTTATTTTATTGTCTACCCATCCATTCATTCATCCATCTGTCCGTCCGTCCATCTGTCTGTTTATCCATCCATCCATCCATCCATCCATCCGTCAATCCCCAGACAAAATGATAATTTCTTGAATCTGTCTGTCCATCTATCCATCCATTAAAACTGAGTTTATTCATCCATCCATCCATCGAATGTTTATTTAATCCATCATCTATCCATCTATCTATATCCAGACAAAATGATTATTTCTTTCATCTGTCTGTATGTCTGTCTATCTATCTATCAACCAGAACTGATTTCATTGTTCCATTCATTTATCCGCCCATACATTTATCCGCCCATACATTTATCCGCCCATATTTCATCCATTCATCCATTCTGCCATTCCAACTAATTTCAATCATCTGTCTGTTCATCCATCCATCCATCAATCCATCCAAACTGTTTATAGTCTATCCATTCTGTTATCCATCCACTCATTCATCCATCCATATCCAGACAAACTGATATTTTTGTCCATCTGTCTGTCCATCTATCCGCCCATTCATCCATCCAAAACTGTTTATGTAATGCATCATCTATCTATCCATTCATCCATCCATCTATCTCCAGACAAACTGATTATTTCTTCTGTCTGTTTGTCCTTCCATCACAACTGATTTCATCCGTCATCCAACTTACTATTCATCCATCCGTCCGTCTGTCTGTCTGACTGTCTGTCCGTCCATCCATCTAAATTGATTTCATCCATCCATCCATCCATCCATCCATCCATCCATCTATCTATCTATCTATCTATCTATCTATCTATCTATCTATCTATCTATCTATCTATCTATCTATCTATCTATCTATCTATCTATCTATCTATCTATCTATCTATCTATTATTTAATCCATCATTTGTCTATCCATCCATCTATCTTTTTAAAGATTATATCTCCAGACAGATTATTTCTTCCATCCATCCTGACATTACAACTGATTTCATCCATTACACAGCCATATCACCCTGCAGCCCAAGATCGGTTACTCACTGAAGCTAAGCAGGGCTGAGCCTGGTTAGTACCTGGATGGGAGACCACTAGGGAACACTGGGTTGCTGTTGGAAGTGGTGTTAGTGAGGCCAGCAGGGGGCGCTCAACCTGAGGTCTAAGTGAGTCCTAATGCCCCAGTAAAAGTGAAGGGGACACTACACTGTCAGTGGGCGCCGTCTTTCGGATGAGACGTTAAACCGAGGTCCTGACTCTCTGTGGTCATTAAAAATCCCATGGCACTTCTCGTGAAAGAGCAGGGGTGTAACCCCGGTGTCCTGGCCAAAGTCCCTCTATCAGCCCATACGATCATGGCCTCCCAATCATCCCCGTCCACCGAATTGGCTCTATCACTGTCTCTCCACCAATAGCTGGTGTGTGGGGAAGCACTGACGCTGTTGTCCTGTGGCAGCCGTCGCATCATCCAAGTAGATGCTGCACACTGGTGGTGGTGTGGAGAGACCCCCCCTCATGATTGTGAAGCACTTTGGGTGTATGGCCATACACAATAAATGCGCTATATAAATACACACATTACATTACATCTGTCCATCCATCCATATATCCATCCAAACTGCAATTGTACTGGTTACACAAGGATATACACAAACACACATACACTGACAAACACATAGACACCCATACACACACATTATTACACAAACACACACACAGACACACACACACAAAAACACACACACACACAGACACACACACACACACACACACACACACACACACACACGTTGATTTCTTACGGTTCACTACATACAGAATTCCAAACATTCCAAGCATTGTAAAATCATTCCCCCACAGACTGCCTGGAACCTTCTGTCATTCACACACACACATGCACACGCGCACGCACGCACACACACACACACACACAAAATCTATTGAGATGTTAGCACCCATCCCCCTTCTCATGGATTCACACATCTCAAACAAACCACCTGCTCCACTCTTTGGCACACACACACACACACACACACACACACACACACACACACACACACACACACCAAAATATAAAAGGAAATCCAACATTTTGAGTGATCAGACCGTGTGATTGAAAATGTATTAAATGAAGGGTTTGTGGGTGTGAGAAACATGATGGAAATGTGTGTGTGTGTGTGTGTGTGTTGCTTATATGTGTGCATGTGCATATATGTGTGTGCATGTGTAAATATCTGTTAGTGTGTGTGTATGCACATGTCTGTATATGTGAGAGTAAATGTGTGTGTAAATATGTGAGTGTATGCATTTGTATATGTTTGTGTGTATATGTGTGTGTGTGTATGGGTATGTGCGTATATGTGTATGAATGTGGATTTATGTGTACATATGTGAGTGTGTTTGTATGCGTATATTTGTGTATATGGATATGTTTGTGTGTGCGTGTGTGTGCGTGTATGTGAGTGCGCATGCATGTGTGTATATGTGTGAGAGTATATGTGTGTTCATATAAGTGTGTATGTACATACGCATGTCCATATATATGTATGTGTGCACATTTATTAAAAATAAAAAAGCTGTAAAATCACATGTAACCTGTCTTTGGGAATGTTTGCCCATTCCTTTTTGCCTCTCATGCTCTATCAGGTTGGATGGGAAGTGACGGTGTGCAGCCATTTTCAGATCTCTCCAGAGATGTTCAATAGGATTTAGGTCTGGGCTCTGGCTGGGCCACTCAAGGACATTCACCGAGTCATTGTGAAGCCACTCCATTGATATGTTGGCGGTGTGCTTTGGGTCATTGTCCTGCTGTAAGATGAACCGTCGCTCCAGTCTGAGGTCAAGAGCACTCTTGTGCAGGTCTTCATTCAGGATGTCTCTGTACATCGCTGCATTCATCTTTCCCTCTATCCTGACTAGTCTTCCAGTTCCTGCTGCTGAAACACATCCCCACAGCATGATGCCAACACCACCATGCTGCACTGTAGGGATGCTGTTAGCCTGGTGATGAGCGCTGCCTGCTGTTCTCCAAACGTAACGCCTGGCGTTCACTCCAGACAGTTCAGTTTGAGTCTCATCAGAGCAGAGAGTTTAGTTTCTGATGCTCTGACAGTCCTTCAGATGCAAACTCCAGGCGGGGAGTGTCTTCCGTCTGGACACTCTACCATACAGATGCCTGATTGGTGGATTGCTGCACAGATGGTTGTCCTTCTGTAAGGTTCTCCTCTCTCCACAGAAGAACGCTGGAGCTCAGACAGAGTGACCATCAGGTTATTGATCACCTCCCTGACTAAGGCTCTTCTCCCCCGATCACTCAGCTTAGATGTCCGGCCAGCTCTAGGAAGAGTCCTGGTGGTTAAACATCTTCCTCTTACGGATGATGGAGGCCGCTGTGCTCAGTGGAACTTTCAGAGCAGCAGAAATGTTTCTGTAAGCTTCCCCAGCCTTGTGCCCCAAGACAATCCTGTCTCGGAGATCTACAGACAATTCCTTTGACTTCATGCTTGGTTTGTGCTTTGACATGCACTGTCAACCCTGGGCCCTTATATAGACAGGTGTACGCCTTTAAATCATGTCCATCAGCTAAATTGAGCACAGGTGAACTCCAATGAAACTGCTGAAACATCTCCAGAATGATCAGTGGAGACTAGGGTTGGGCATCTAAGCTATAATGCCGATCCGATACGCATCTCGATACAAAGAATACGATCCGATATATTAGCGATACATTTGTGACATATTGCGATGCGACACGATACGATTTACACCCATATCATGATACGATGCGATATTTCAGCACTAACTAATTAGATCAAGTTTATGAGATTATGTGAAAGAGGATGCTGTGCCATTGAATGAGTTTGATTGATTATTTATTAACCAAGCAAAACCAAGACTTTTTTTACAAACTGGCTTTTCTCTCAGAGCCAGAGTGTCAGTTTACAGTAGAGGGCCATTTTAGAACATATAGCACATATTATTTAAGTATTTTCAAGATAAACAGAATGTATAAGTGCAATATATATTAAAATACATATATTTGCACTCTTTCAACATAAAGGTTTAGCATTGCACAACAAGAATTGTGATTTAACTTTTCAACTATGAAAACAAGTTTTACAAAGATATATTGTGCCACTGAATATTCAAAACTTAAGGTCGTGAACTAGCAGTGTTATGCTGCTTTGAAACATCACTGTCACTGTAAACAACAGGCTAATAAAAATATAACAAACCAGCAATCTTCTTGCTGTGAGGTGGTCAAACTACCCACTGTGCCACCGTGACGCCCATTATTTTTATCATTATTATTATTAATATTATTATTATTGTAATTAAATAAAAATTAACAGAAGGAGGTGTTCAAAACCTTCGTTCTCCGTGACACTAGGCTGAATATCTTTCCAGATGAACAGGGCTGGCACGTCCATAGAGGCGACCTAGGCGGCCGCCTAGGGCGGAAGTATAGAGAGGGCGGCGTCCGCAACACCCCCCCCTTACCACCCGCATCCTCAGTTATGTCCGCGACACCTCCATCAGCGCCCGCTTGTCCTCAGTTATATCCGCGCATAGGGCGGCAGAATAGAGGTCCACTGGAAGATGGAGCTTTCACAACAACACAGTGGCGCCGCTTCAAGTGAGATTTCAGATTAGTCGTACTGGCCGTGTATTTTACAGATGCGCGGCACACTTTTGCAAATTGCATCTGTCCTGTCATGTCGTCCATCCTCAAATCCATAATGTTGCCATACTTTAGATTTAAAACTCAGTGGGGAATAAAATGTCTGTTTTGCTTCTCGCGCTTTCTGAGGGCGCACCACTAGCTTCATCCGCACACCTGATACACTGAGTTGTAGTGTAAGTGTACACATCCGCAAATCCGTTGCTAAGGCTTACTTTAAGTAGGTCGATTAAATTATGCGCCAAAAACAGGTTGACAACACTTGTTAATAAATAAAAAATACATTCTATATTAAAAATATAAGCTGTATCTTGGAAAAACCGATGCATCTCGCAAAAACCGATGCATCTCGATTTGCTTCCAAAATTTCATTCATCCTCTGCTGCTCTACCGATGCACTCGCATCGTGCACGCGCATGACCGCGTATCGATACATATAGGTTAATCTTCCCATCCCTAGTGGAGACAGAATGATCCTGAGCTCAGTTTAGAGCTTCACGGCAAAGCCTGTGAATACTGATGTACAGGTGATTTATCAGCTTTTTTATGTTTAATAAATTTGCAACAATTTCAAAAACTCTTTGTTCACATTGTCATTATGGGGGATTGTGTGTAGAATGTTGAGGAAATCAATCAATTTAATCAGTTTTGGAATAAGGCTGTAACATAAACAAATGTGGAAAAAGTGAAGCACTATTAAGACTTTCCGGATGCCCTGTATATATGTGTGTATATGTGCATATACGTGTATGTGTGTGTGCATAAATGTGTGTGTGTGTTTGATTGTGCTGACTCAAAAACCGTTGATTGAGTCTCTTATTTCCACAAAATAATTCATTTCATGAGCGGCTGTTTAAGTGAATCACACTCTCTGGGCTTTCAGGATTACAGAAGCGAGTTGATTATGTAGACACACACACACACACACACACACACACACACACACACACACACACACACACAAACACATCCTCCTGCAGCTTCTGTTCACAAAGAAACTTTGAGCTCTTTTCTGCAACGGGTCTAGCGAGAGTCTCTGTACACAAAGCTCCCAGCAGGACCCACACCATTACTGCGTCTTTAAAGCAGCTTTAGTCAAGTTTCAACACAGCTTTGCACATGTCCGCCATCCCATAATGCACAGCCATGAGCTCTGGGAGGGGAAAAACACTCAAAGTAGGAGAAAAGACTGAAAATGTAGATTATAAACACTCTAATATTTCATTCACAAGGTAAAATCATTAAATTAATGACACAAGCAGTCTAAAAATAAAATGCTGGGTTGTTTTAATAACCCAACATTGGGTGAAATATGGATAAACCAAACAATTGGGTAAAAATACTCATTTAAATTTAATTTAAATAAATCTAACGCACTATTGGGTTTGTCCATATTTGACCCAGGTGAGTTTTTATTATGTGTTTTCATGCGTACATAAAATGACATTTTACATGTATTATTGTTAAACAGATGGAAACTAATTAATTCATCAAACTAAACTTAATCGAATGTTAGTTGCATCTTTTTTATTTCATTCGGCTATTTTGCATTTTGCCTAATGATTTTAATTCTACAAATATGCAAATTATGTTGTTTTATATAATGAGTCTTTGTGCATCACTGTTGTTACAGTTAACTTGTAATAATAGGTCAAAATGTAAAAAAAAAAATGGGGTCAAAAAATTAAAGTGGTAAAATGCTAATAAAAATATGCAAATATAAATGTGCAAATAAAACAAGCAAGAGAAATATGCTAATAAAAATATACAAAATGCAAAGGAAAATATGCCAATAGAATTATGCAAATAAAAATGCAAACAGAAATATGCAAATAATATATGCAAATAGAAATATGCAAATAAAATATGCAAATAGAATAACTCAAATAAAATATGCAAAGAAAAATATAAAATGCAAATAAAACTATGTAAATAAAAAAAAAACTCAAAATATGCAAACAGGAATATGCAAACAAAAAATAAGCAAATAGAAATATGCAAATAAAATCTAAAAATCTAAAATGCAAATAGAAATATGCAAAATGGAAATATGCTAATAAAATATGCAAATAAAAATTATTTTGCTAAAATTAATGTATCTGTGCATCATTGATGTTAATGTAAATTAGAAATAGTAGGTGAAAATAAAAAAAAATGGGTCAATAGGGAAAACAGAAATATTTAAATATAAATATGCAAATAGATATTTACAAATATAAATATGCAAATTGAATTATGTTTATAAAATATTCAAAATATGCATATATAAATATGCAAATATAAATATGCAAATAAAAAAAACATAAATATAAAAAATATAAAACTAAAAATATGCAAATAACAATATACCAATATGCAAATAGAAAAAAATGCAAAAAAAGAAAAAAAAAAGAAAATGGCAATGAAAGATAATTAAAAAGGCAAAAATGGCATAAAATATGTAGAACTTAAATTACATGAGGCAAATATGAAGATGAAAGCTATTCAAGATTAAACACATTATGATGCTGCAAAATGATCTAAATAAGGAACGCTGCATATCTTAAGTTTCTTGAACAGACATTTAGCATTTTGAACTAATGATTTATATTTTTAAAAATTCTATAAAATTACTTTGCACAAAATAACATATCTGTTCATCTAATAGTAGATGAAAATATTAAAACATTGGATTAAAAATTAAAACCAGATATGCAACTAAAATATGCAAATAAAAACAGAAATATGCAAATTCAAAATAATAAAAATGGCAAAAAAACATGCAAATAAAATATGCAAATAAAATTGTGCAAATATAAATATGCAAATAAAACTACAAATAAGCAAATACAAATTTGCAATTAAAAAAAGAAACATGCAAGTAAAAATATGGCAATAAAAATAGAAATATGCAAATAAAAATAGAAATACACTAATAAAAATATAAAGATACAATGAAAAATATGTAAATAAAAATAGAAATATGCTAATAAAAATATGCAAATACAAATATGCAAATAAAATCTAAATATGCAAATAAAATTATTCAAATACAAATATTCAAATAAAAAAGATATACGCAAATAAAATTATGCAAATAAATATATGCAAATTAAAATAGAAATACGCAAATAAATTTATTCAAATACAAATATTCAAATAAAAATAGATATACGCAAATATAAATATGCAAATAAAAACAGAAATACGCAAATAAAATTATGCAAATAAATATATTCAAATAAAAATAAAAATATGCAATTAAAAAGACATATTGAAAAAAAATGCATATAAAAATACAAAAATAAAAAATATGAAATTAAAATAGAATTATTCTAATTAATATATAAAAATAATTATATAAATTCTAAATATCTAAATATAAATATAAATATATGTATGAAATAAATATATGAAATAAAAATACATAAAATACAGAAATAAAAGAAGAAATTATGAGCATGAATGCTAACTCAAGATTAAAACACTTTATAATGCTGTGAAATCATCTAAATATGAAACGTCATGTCTCTTTTGAACTTCATGATCAGATATTTAATATTTTGGACGGATGATTTTAATAAAAATACTTAATGCAGAAACATTTGCACAGAAATAAACATGACAAAAACAACACTGAATAAATAAATATTACAACCGACAACAGAATGATTAATAGAGTCCTGAAGTGACCCTCAGCTATAGTGTTGTTTACAGCACGCTCAAAAGCAAACAGTCAAAAGCTGAACATGCTCGCTCAGTGAAGCCCACCAGCACTGCATGAACACACAGAGTCAAGGTGTCTGCTGGAAATAGGTGTCCATCAGCTGCATGTGGGAGAGAGAGTGTGTGTGAGATTGTGTGAATATAGTATATGTGTGTTTGTGAGACAGTGTGTGAGTATGTGTGCATATGTGAAAGTGTGCGTACATGTATGTGTGTGTGTGTGTGGGAGTGTGTGACCTCACAGTTGAGGCTGTTCTATAGACATCAGCATCAGAGCAACACAAACCGCCAGACAAAGGCTTCCTGGCAACAGTCTCCTAGCAACCGCAGCCTCTGCCATTCCAAAGCCTTGTATTCCACATCTGTAGATCAGCGAGGACACACACACACACACACACACGCACACACAGACACACACACACACACAGTATCTTCGCACACACAGTGAAACATGCACTCTCTCTCTCGTACACACACACACACACACACACACACACACACACACACACACACACACACACACACACACACCAAAAACACTCACACATGCACTCATACACACACATAAACCAACACACAGACAGACAAATACATACACACACACACACTAAATCATGCGCACGCTAACATACACAAACACACATGCATGCACACAAAACAACACCACTGCATGCACACGAGAACGCGCACACACAGACATGCACACGCACAAACCAACATTTATACACACATACACACGAACAACATTTAAACATACACACACCAACACTCTCTCTACCAACATTTAGACACACACACACACACACACACACACACACACACACACACACACACACACATCCACAATGAAACACACACACTTTCTCTCTCTCTCTCTCTCTCTCTTTCACACACACACACTCACAACAAAACACACGTGTGATCACACACAGAGACCTGCATGCGTGCATACACACCGAAAAATGCCAAACACACATACACACTGAAACAGACGTGCAGTGCACAGACACAGGAACACACATACACACAGAAACACACACACACACCATATCAAACAGGCATACAGATCACATATCAAGCACACATGCGCACACACACACACCACATATTGAACACACTGACCCATGCACACACACTTATACACGCACCAACATGTAGACACACACACACACACACAAAATGTCAAACACACTCTCACATACACATACACAAACAAATTTTTAGACATACACACACTCACGCGTGCACAGACACAAACCATAATGAACACACTGACACATGCACACACACTTATTCACATCCACACACAAACCAACATTTAGAGACACACACACACACACACACAAACCAACACCAGCACATCCACACATACAAACACACCATATCACACACACTCAAACACACATTTCGACACATACACACACAAACCAACACCAGCACATGTGCACACACACACACCATATCAGTCACACACTTAATCAAACCAACACATAGAAACACAAACACACACACAAACCAATACCAACACATGCGTGCACACAGACACACACCGCATCACACTCTCTCTCTCTCTTTCACACACACAATGTCAAACACATTTAGACACACACACACACACACACACACAAACCAACACCAGCACATGTGCACACACACCATATCACACACACTCTCACACACAATATCAAACACACATTTGGACAAACACACACACACACACACACACACAAACCAACACCAGCACATGTGCACACACATAGACACACCATTTCAAACAGTCACACACTTACACACATAAACCAGCATTTTGACACACACACACACACACACACACACACCAACACATGCACGCACGCATATAGACACACAATATCACACACACTCACACACAAACAATATCAAACACACCTTAAGACACCAACATGTGATCACACACACACACACACACACACACACACACACATCAGTCACACCCTTACACATGCACACACAGACACACCATGTCAAACACACACAAACCAACATTTAGAGAGAGACACACACACACACACACACCAAACACATCCACTTAAACACAACCAACATTTAGACACACACACACACAAACTACATCAAACTCATGCGCACACACACATACAAATTAGCACCAACACACTTGCACGCACACACCAAACACATACACTTAAACATGAACCAACGTTTAGACACATACACATCATATCACACACACACACACACACACGCACACACACACACACTACATCAAACTCAATCACTCATGCACACACACACACACACAAATTAGCACCAAAACACTTGCACACACAGACACAGACACAGACACACACACACACACACACACACACACTCAGTCTCCCGTTCTGCACACACTCTTGTCTCTTCCTCTGTCTGGTAAGCTTTGCTCCTCTCTTATCACTGTCAGTGTGTGTGTGTGTGTGTGTGTGTGTGTGTGTGTGTCTGCACGAGTCTCCCGCTTATCTGTGTGACAGGTCTTTGACTAGCAGAGCTCGCAACTTTTCTTGCTCGAGGGCGAAGAACATGAATGAAGACGAGTGAACTGCTCAACATCCCGCTTTCATTCCTCACAGCAACCCAAAGAAGGAGCACTTAAGAGGCTCTCGCGGACCAAGATGCTGACGAGAACCAAACGAGCCGAGCAAGCGAGCGTCTCAGACCTGCTCTACAATTGCAGTAATTGATGGACCGACCTGCTCCTTTATATCTGCAGCTTACTGTGCTTCATCATCATAATCATGCATTCTCCTTCAGCCTAGTGCCTTATTCATCAGGGGTCACCACTGTGGAATGAACCACCAACTATTCCAGCTTATGTTTAAGCAGAGGATGCTTTTCTAGCTGCAACCCACTGTTTGCATGAACAATTGATTGCAACTGCTATTACACCTCTCACAAAGTAAATTCATTCATTCATTTCCTTAGTCCCTTTATTAATCCAGGGTCGCCACAGCGGAATGAACTGCCAACTTATCCAGCAAGTTTTTATGCAGCGGATGCCCTTTTAGCCGCAACCCATCTCTGGGAAACATCCACACACACATTCACACATACACTCATACACTACGGACAATTTAGCCTACCCAATTCACCTGTAGCGCATGTCTTTGGACTGTGGGGGAAACCGGAGCACCCAGAGGAAACCCACACGAAGGCAGGGAGAACATGCAAACTCCACACAAAAACGCCAACTGAGCCGAGGTTCCAACCAGCGAACCAGCAACCTTCTTGCTGAAAGGCAACAGCACTACCTACTGCGCCACTGCCTCGCCCACAAAGTAAATTACAAGACTGTAAACTGTTAAGTGTAAAAAATCAACAGAGACAAACTGCCTGAAATTGTATTAAAATGTTATGGGCAAACTTTGTTTGTAGCTAAAAGAATATAGTTTTGAGTAAAGAAGTTACCAAAAGGCCTGATGTATCCATATGATACATAATAAATTCATAAAAACACGTATAAGGTATGAAAAATGAGGGGAGGGGGAATGATTTTTTATTTAATGAAATAAAATATACGCGTATAAAATGCTAAATAAACATTTTTATCTAAAAAAATATTATTTGAAACTTTTACAGTGTTTTTACATTGCTTACACACTAAAATTAAAAGTACTATTAGCAAAACCTTACACACAAGTATCAAAACATCAGCCCATATGTGCACAACTATAAGCACATTGTCAACCTCACACTTGTTGCAAAGCTCTACACACAGTGATTTGCAAAACACTAAACACACATTACACACACAAATCTATCATGAAGTCATTTCCTTGCAATACCAAAAGCACTGACTGTCAAAATACCGCACTGTCCAACCAATTAATTCAACACAGTCATCAGGTGTGCAAACGCTTGTTTGATTAGTTTTTCTTGTTTGCTTTGACCTGGTTAAAGACACTAGGTTCCACTGCATTTTCAATTTTACTATCCCAGCAGAGCAGAAGACCGGTCTTGCAAATGTCTAAACCCTTTCTCATTGGGTTGACACACTTTCCCCATCATTTTTCAAAACAGTTAACACGGATGTCACTCAAGCAGTCCAAACTCCATTGTTTTAGCTATGGTAACCAAACAGAAACTGTCTATTCCTAACCATTAGACATACCAAGATCAGTATGATCTCAATGAAGCACCGGTTTGATGCTCCTTCACACAAATCTTCAATTAGTAATCAGTCTGCAAACATTAAAGACAATTTGAGTGTAAAGCAGGAATTGTGCTTGTAGTTTAGCAGAATTGGTTCAGGGGGTCGGTGCATCAGTTACATGTTGTAGAAATTGTGTCTGTAGTACAAGTAATTGTGTGTAAACAACTAAGAAAAACTGTAACTGTGTTGAAAATGTGGAGTTTCAGTTGACGGCTGCATCAAAGCAATCGAGAAATCTGTAATTGTGGACACACTAGTGTTTAAGCACTATAACTTGCCAGTTTTAATGATATCCATCAGGTCTCAATATCAACAGACACGCATCCTAAGAAAACATATTCAAATGAAGAAAATTTCTGGAGTGCTTATCGAGTGCATTCCGAAAGGGTTCAGAACTCTGGTTCAGAACTGGTTTCAGCAACATCCACATTTCAGCGATCCTATATGACAGAAAATATCCTCAATAGTGCGCGCGTGTGTGCGTGCGAGCGAGCGGATAATTGTAGCATTTTGATTGGCTGTGTTTGGAAAAGGAGCCGACGCAGTGGCGCAGTGGGTAGCACGTTCGCCTCACAGCAAGAAGGTCGCTGGTTCGATCCTCGGCTCAGTAGGTGTTTCTGTGTGGAGTTTGCATGTTGTCCCTGCGTTCGCGTGGGTTTCCTCCGGGTGCTCTGGTTTCCCCCACAGTCCAAACACATGCGCTACAGGTGAATTGGGTAGGCTAAATCGTCTGTAGTGTATGACTGTTTCTCAATTACAAGAACGCAGAGAACAGACTTGTGTTCTTGTGGAGACCGGTCTTGCTAGGTGTCCTCGGCAGAACGAACTCAGGAGACCGCGAGGGCAGAGAACGCGTCCTTTGAGAATTGAGATGCTGCGTTCTTCCTGATGGTCACATGACCTTCACGTGTTTTAAATGGTAAATTATTTAAACATTACAGCACTCATACAACGATTTATTGTTTTTCCCCTTTTCAAAATATATACTTTGCATAAAAACATTATAAATATACTCTGCACAATATAAATAAAACAGATTTTAATACGAATTTCAGCAAACAAACACCCTTAATGTGTTTACTCCTTTATTAAGATATTCATATTAATGTTTACTTTCACCGTTTTATTTAGGGAAACTCCTGAGGTAGATAAGTGATCTCTCTGAACTTTAATAATAAATCTAGATAAAATGCAGCGCTTCCCACCTCCAGTCGCAATGACTTCTGGGACTTCCAGAGCGAGTTCGGTGCTCAAGTCTGCATCAGTGCATCCTCGATATCAAGAACACATTCGGGAAGTTTCACGCGTCCTCCGTACTTGCGGTCTTGAGTATTGGAACTGAACTTAGGCAGCTGATGATGACGTTACACGAGAACACGAGGACGCAAGACCGCTGAAGAACGCATATTGAGAAACAGCCTATGAGTGTGTGTGAAATGAGTGTGTGGATGTTTCCCAGAGATGGGTTGTGGCTGGAAGGGCATCCGCTGCGTAAAAACTTGCTGGATAAGTTGGCGGTTCATTCCGCTGTGGCGATCCCGGATTAATAAAGAGACTAATCCGACAAGAAAATGAATGAACGTTTGGGAAAGGAAAGCTTCCCGTTGTATTTTAATGCTTTAGGTCGAGAATTGTGTGAAGAGTTTTGAGAACATTTCATGCAAATGAAAGCTGAGGTCAAGGCTGAGAAATAGCATCTGGTTTTGGAGATTTGCTGTGTAGTTTTGCAATTTGAGTAAGAGGTTTCAGAAATAGTCTGACAAGAAAATAATTTTCTTTCTTGGTTCCTACTCTCACCTATGCTCATGAGCTTTGGATCATGACCGAAAGGACAAGATCTCAGATACAAGCGGCCGAAATGAGTTTCCTTCGAAGGGTGGCAGGACACACTCTTATGGATAGGGTGAGGAGCTCTGACACCCGGGAGGAGCTCGGAGTAGAGCCGCTGCTCCTCCACATCGAGAGAAGTCAGCTGAGGTGGCTCGGGGAAGTTTTGGACGCCTCCTGGACGCCTACCTAGGGAGGTGTTCCAGGCATGTCCCACCGGGAGGCGGCCTCAGGGAAGACCCAGGACACGCTGGAGAGACTATGTCTCTCGGCTGGCCTGGGAACGCCTCGGGATCCCCCCGGAGGAGCTGGAGGAAGTGTCTGGGGATAGGGAAGTCTGGGGTTCTCCTAAGATTCCTGCCCCCGTGAAAAGTGGCAGAAGATGAATGAATGAATGAATGAATGAATGAAGAAAAGAATTTGAGTGTAAGCAGTTGAAAAAAAAACTGTAAGCATGTACTACCATCTATTTACAGTGCAGCATTTAATCAAAGATGAACTCATGTAATTATTAAAGTCTCCATTAATTCATTAAACGCATCATTAGTCGGGTTGCTTTTTCCTAAATCGCTCTTTATTTTCTGGTGCACAATCTGGCGTAAGCGTCTGTCTGCTGATCTGCACTCTTTCTTGCTTCAATCTGCATATTCTGCATGACTCATAATAATCAAGCGGCTCGTTATCTCCTGGCTTTTTCATTTATTTGAAGTTCTCCGGCTCCCATATCGACTGTCGGATCAAGTGCACATTAATTACTGACACTGGGACAAATTACATCACTCGCTTTTTTATTCCATCTCCAGACTTTCCCCTTGCAAAAGTAAACTCCCCCGTTAGACATCATGTTCCTCGCATTAATCTGGATTAATAATTAATTCATGACTGGAGCTCACGCTGGCGACTCTCACCGCCTGACAGATATATGGGTCGATTTCTACCCTGAAACAAAAACATCATTTACTATGTGCACTGCTACTTTTCTGATAACGTTTACATAGAAATTAGGCATATACAGATGAAGTCAGAATTATTCACCCCCTTTGAAATTTTCTTTCTTTTTTAAATATTTCCCAAATTATGTTTAACAGAGAAAGGAAATTTTAACAGTATTTCCTAAAATATTTTTTTCTTCTGGAGAAAGTCTTATTAGCTTTATTTCAGCTAGAATAAAAGCTATTTTTTAAACACAATTTTAAGAACAAAATTATTAGCTCATTTAAGCAATATTTTTTTTCTATCGTCTACAGAACAAACCATCGTTATTGTCACGATTACCAGCGATCGTATTCCATTGTTCTCACTCACCAAACCATGGACTACACTTCCGCCTTTGATGGACTACATATTCATACATGCACTCCGGTCACACTCACACAAGCTTCCTCATCTAGACTGATTACTCGGACCACCTGAGGATTGTCAGAGACTGATTGCAGACACTACTTAAGCCACACAATCACCCTTTCACTCTGCCGAGTCTTGTTTATCCTTTGATGACACTACAACGCGTTTTTCCTTGTCTTGTTTTCCTGTGTTTTGACCTAGCCTTGTTTATCCAGTTCTCCCTGTCTGCTGCCTGACTTCTGACCTCTTGCCTGTTATTTGACTATGATTCTGGATTTGCCTTTATAAATCTGTTTGCACCTGTGTTGACCATTGCTGGCCTGACTTCGATTAAACCTGCATATCCTACCCCAGTTGTATGTGTCATCCCCCGTCGTTACAGTTATACAATAACTTGCCTAATTACCCTATCCTGCCTAGTTAATCTAATTAAGCCTTTAAATGTCCCTTTAAGCTGTATAGACGTGTCTTAAAAAATCTACTATATTATTTACTGTCATCATGGCAAAGATAAAATAAATCAGTTATTACAAATAAGTTATTAAAACTATTACGTTTAGAAATTTCAATTCAATTGACCTTTATTTGTATATCGCTTTGTATAGCAAAAAGTGTTGAAAAAAAAAACTTCTCTCCGTTAAACAGACATTGGGGGAAAAAATAAACAGGGGGGCTAATAATTCTGACTTCAACTGTACATCATCTTCACCTCGGGGGGCTTTTTTCAGTTTATTCATGACGATCTGCATCAGTATAATGTTATTATTATTCGCAGTATTATTTATTATGTGCATATTTATGTTTGATTTAATAAAATCAAGCTTAGATTTGTCCACCTGTGGGGTTTTGGAGACGTCTGGCTTCTATGTTATTTTCTTTTCAATGACGTTTCTTATCACATGTTCAAAAACAACAACCAATATTGCATATCTATAATTTATATAATGGGTATAATTAAACAAGACTTTCACTATAACGTAAATTAGAAGTGTAATAGAAAAAAAAATAAAATTTTCCGCCATTTTGAATTTTACTCGAATACAAATACAAATACAAATACAAATACTTTTCCCCCCTCAACAAATACAAATACCGGCTGCTCCGCACATCCCTATATATATATATATATATATATATATATATATATATATATATATATATATATATATATATATATATATATATATATATATATATATATATATATATATATAATTAGGTTAATTTAATTTTTAATTTAATTTTAAAACAATTAAAAACTGCTTTTATTCTAGCAGAAATAAAACAAATACGACTTTCTCCAGAAAAACAAATATTACAGGAAATACTGTGAACAATTCCTGAATCTGCTCAACATCATTTGAAAAAAGAAATTCACAGGAGGCTGAATCATTTTGACTTCAACTGTATATCTAAATTTAAATGCACTAAAGTGTGAGTAACAAACAAAATATACACAATTAATTTGATTTATTTGTGACCTGAAACTCATGCATGGGTCACAAAATAATCATGATCTGCTTTTATATCTGCTCTGCTAATCTATAAGCATGCATTAGGAATAAGGGCCGGTCTATTTAAACATCATTAGTGTGATGGAGTGTCTTCATTTGACCTTGCAGGAGAATTCTTCCAAAGCTGTTCGACCCAACGGCAGATTCATTACGATGACCACGAGTCATTTGTAAAATCGAGCTTGTTATCATCATTTTACAGTGGCATGCTTTGGTAAAGCGCCCATTTATTGAGACTGATAGATGTTAATACAGAGAATCGAGCTCCGTCATCTGAATAATAATGAAGACTCAGATCTGATAATGCTTTTCATTGCCGTTTTGGTTTAAGGCTGCAGTTATTAATCTGCCTCTGAAATGCATCGATTAAGTTGTTTTTCCATTTTTTTTAAAGATCTTGTGACTGAAATCCAACAGGGGTGTGTTTCTGAAAACCATTGTTAGCCAACTAAGCTTGCAAATTCTGTCGTACAAACATAGTTCGTTGGTGCTCCCATTTCCCCCACAGTCCAAACACAAGCGCTATAGGTGAATTGAATATACTACATTTTCAAAATAGGATGTCGTTGTAAGAAATAAACAAATAATAACTTGACTTCTAGTTGATTGTTTAGAAAAGTGGGAGATTTTTGTGATCAATCATCTGTTGATCTGCATTAATCATCACTAATACTGCAGAAGACCTACTGGAACCAGCATGCACCAAGATTCTCACAGAAATCAGTCAAGCTTGGTGAAGGAGACATCATGGTTTGGGGTCTACATTCAGTATGGGGGTGTGCGAGAGATCTGCAGAGTGGATGATCAACATCAACAGCCTGAGGTATCAAGACATTTGTGCTGCCCATTACATTACAAACCACAGGAGAGGGACAATTCTCCAGCAGGATAGCGCTCCTGCTCATACTTCAGCCTCCACATCAAAGCTCCTGAAAGCAAAGAGTGCTCCAGGATTGGCCAGCCCAGTCACCAGACATGAACATTATTGAGCATGTCTGGGGTAAGATGAAGGAGGAGGAGTTGAAGATGAACACAAAGACTCTTGATGAACTCTGGCAGTCCTGCTGAACGCTTTCTTCTTCATTCCAGATGACTTTATTAATCAGTGATTTGAGTCATGTCAGAGATGTATGGATGCAGTCCTCCAAGCTCATGATGGAGTCAGACACAATATTCATTCTGTCTCCACTGCAGCAGGACTTTATATTCTATACTGGACATTATTTCTGTTCAGTGATGAGACTTTAGTCTAAGCAGAGTCAGACCTTACTGTCCTAATGACATCATTAATAATCAAGGCATGATCAGATTTTATTGTGCTCAAATAAGCAAAATCTAGAGGCCTTTACCTTTCATATGAGACACTTCTGACACCAAATGAACAACTAGAAGTCAAGATATTATTTGCTGTTCCTAAACTTGGATAGGCCACAAGACTACTGCAGGTAGTGTGTAGCGCAGCCTTATTTTTCAATGTGTAGGTAATTTAAATACATGACAGTAACTCATTAAAGCCAACACAGATTACTGTACCACCACACAGATGAAAGACTTGTTTACCAGTGACCCATGGCTTTTCACTACTCAACCACTCAGCACAGTGGATTATGGGTCGGTCAAGCATGTTTAACAGGGCAGATCAATTCACATGGCACAGTGTGACGGCCGGCGGCGACCCAACACCACTACAGGCTTTCTGACTACTGGAATGAAGCTATCAGGAACACACACATACCGCTCTGCATATCCACTGCCAGACAAAACACGCAATATTAAAGCTCTAAAAGTCAAATTGAAAACATTGTAAAAGTAAAACATGTTGAAGCTGAAGTGCAATAATTACTGAAATAGATAGAAAATTAATGCTAAATAAAATAATAATTATACTAACAATAATAACACTTATATTAACAATGATAGTAATAGTAGCAGTTAAATTAATAATAATAATAATAATAATAATAATAATAAAATATTAATAAAAATACTAACAATAATAATACTTATATTAATAATCATAGTAATACAAAATATTTGAATGTATAATAATATTAATAATAATTTTAAATAATAATAATAACAACAATAATAATAATACAGTAAAAATGCTGCATTTCACACAATTGATTTGTGTTGGGACAACATGAATAACGAACAGCAAACATATTTTTTCAGTATACTAACAGTAATACTAATAAAATAAAGTAATAATAATAATAACAATAATAATAATAATGATAATTATAATAAATAAATATATAATATCATTTTATTTTATATAATAATTATAAAACATTTATTCTTAAATTATGATTGTAATAGTAATAACAATAATAAAATAAATAATAATAATAATAATAATATTTGTATATAATAATTGTAATGATAATAAAAATAATAAAAATTATAAAAGAAATTATTATTATAATTGTATATAATAATAATTATAATTTTTATTTTATATAATAATAAGAATTGTAATAATAACAATAATAATAGTAAATAACAATAGTAAAATAAATAATCGTATAAAATAGTAATAAACATAATAATAAATAGGTAATAATAATAATAATAATAAATATTAATAACAATATTTGTATATAATAATAATTATTATTAGTATTTTATACAATAACAAATATTCTTAAATTATTATTTAAAATATAATAACAATAAATAATAATAACAATATTTGTATATAATAATTGCTCATATTAATTAATATGATTGTAGTAATAACAAAAATTAAAGGAATGACAATAGTGAAACAAGTTATAACAATAATTGTAAATAATAATTGTTATTATTATTTTATATAATAATAATAATATTAATAATAATAATAATTGTAATAATGATACTAAAATAATAACAATACTTAAATAATTGTACATAATAATAATAATAATCATTATCATATTTTTTAAATAATAATATTTATAATAATAAATAAAAATAATTGTATATAATAGTTATTATTATAGTTTTAACTATAATTCTTAAATTATGATTTTATATTTTAATTGAAATAATAATACAAATAAAATAATTGCAATAATAAAATAAATTATAATAATAAATGTATATAATAAAAATTCCTATAATTATTTTAATTTTATATAGTACTTATAATATTAATACAATCATAACAATAATAAATTATTGTATATAATAATATATTTATATATATGAACTAAGTAATAATAATATATTACTATTATTATTATTATTATTATTAAGACTAATCTTCATTTGACTGCAAAGTAAATGAAAATGAGCTTTACTGCGTGGGATTTTAAGTGGAGCAGGTACAGGTGAGGTCAGACTCAGCACACCTGCACACATTGTGTTTGAATGCAGAGCCACAACACAAAGATCTGAGCACTGACCACAGGTAAACACACCTGACCGACCTGTGCTCTCTGACAATCACCAAACCAGGAGAACGAGACTAAACACGCCGTGCTCCACCCTGATGAGCCTTCACCCATTTACACACCCATACTCCCACAGATCCACAAAACTACACTGTAATCAGCGATCAGGTACTTTACTGAGCAGCTCCAGCATTATAGATGAGGCATTCCAGTAAAAATATAAATTCACAG